>NC_087249.1:7465000-7617500 GCF_037042905.1 Lytechinus pictus | reverse complement strand
GTAACGAGTCCCAGGTCGACAAAGGCCTCCGTAGACTTGAGGAGCTGGTAGCTTGGACTAGGATGACGTTCAAGGCCAAGAAGAGTCGGTCAGTGTCATTGAGGAAGGGTAAGGTGGTTTAGAGGAGGTTCCGTATTAGAGACGAGGATATACCTCAGGTTTCTGAGAAAGGGATGAGGAGTTTGGGACGTTGGTATGAAGATAAGTTGAATGACAGGCATCGAGGGATGCAGATTTATGATAAAGTGGTAGAGTGGCTGAAGAAGGTGGATAAGACTTTGATTCCTGGGAATGCAAAGGTGTGGTGCTGCCAGTATGGGTTGCTGCCACGAATCATGTTGCAACTGCAGGTGTACGAGGTGGCAGTTTCTAGAGTTGACAGGATGCAGCAAAAGATGAACTCGTTCTACCGGAAGTGGTTAGGTGTTCCACGAATGTTGACGGATTTGGCTTTCTTTTGTAGATCTGGAAAGCTAAGACTTCCTATGGCATCAGTGGTAGAAGAGTAAAAGGCTGGAAAGTTTAAGTTGGTCATGATGATGAGAGAGTCAGAAGATCAGACAATGGCAGACTTTAGGCCACCGATCCGTATAGGGAGAAAGTGGAAGGCAGAAGATGCTGCGGATGAAGCCGTGGCAATGGTCAAGTGGAATGAGATGCGTGGTGCTGTCCAAGTGGGTAGGAGCGGGGTAGGGTATCGTCCTGGCATGAGATGGTATAGCAAACAAGGCGGGAAGGGTAGGAGGGATATGGTGCTTGAGGCGATCAAGGAGAAAGAGGAGGAATGTTGGTTGGCGAAAGCTGCACATCAGGGTGTGCAGGGTGCATGGACTCGTTGGGAAGAGGTGGAGCAGAGGAAGGTCTCCTGGGACCAACTCAGGACGATGTCATCTGGAGATGTGTGTTTATGGTCAGTTCCACCTTTGATGTCCTGCCATTTGCAACGCCAGTGAATTTGAAGCGGTGGGGTTGTGTTGAGGATGACAGTTAGAGAGCATGTCCTATCAGCTTGTGCAGGGTTATTGCAAGCCTGTACATGGAGGCACAACCAGGTATTGAAGGAGATGGGAGCTTTTGCAAGGGCAGCGATAGAAACGAGAAAGAAGAATGGACCCCCGAGGGTGAGGGGGTATCGAGTTTGTCAAGAAGGGGCCAGGGTGTAGCAAGACTAGGAAGAGACAAGGTGTGGGTGGGTTGTTAGTTGCTGCGGACGACTGGGAGGTGCGTGTAGATGAGGGGAATAGGCCCGGGAATAGGACTATGCCGGAAGAGGTGGTAGTGACAGCTCTGCGGCCGGATATGTTTTTAGTGGCTAGGTCGGTTCGTAAAATTGTGATGGTTGAGTAAGTTGACGGTGCCATGGGAGACGAGGGAGAGGAAAATAGATAGGTATGCTAGTCTGAAGCAGGAGTGTAAGCAGAATGGGTGGGGAGCGGAGGTGTACACAGTCGCGACGGTGCACCCAACCTCGGCGCGTCGAGGTTGGGTGCTGAGGATTTGCGGGTGTTTCTGTAAGAAGGTGAAATCAGAGCAATGAGGTTCAGTGGTAGGGAGTGTGAGAAGTGGGTGAGGAGAATGTGTGTGGCGGCCGAGACAGGCTCGGCTTGGATGGAAGGCATGTTTATTATTGCTTTCTGGACAATTCACATTTCTTAGGTGTCACGGGGGTGCTGTCCAGGGTATTCCAGCGTAGCATTGGTCAGCCAGTAGGGTGTACAGCACTCAAATGGCCGAAACATCAGCGATCCCTGGTGTGCTGCTGATGACCCGTTGACATCTGCGGAATTTAAGATCTTTC
Source organism: Lytechinus pictus (assembly GCF_037042905.1). Classification (NCBI taxonomy): domain Eukaryota; kingdom Metazoa; phylum Echinodermata; class Echinoidea; order Temnopleuroida; family Toxopneustidae; genus Lytechinus; species Lytechinus pictus. The sequence goes on along the minus strand of NC_087249.1, from coordinate 7,615,702 downwards.
CGTACTTTCAACTGTAGTAGTGAGTAGTAGTAGTAGTAGTAGTAGCAGCAGCAGTAGTAGCAGCAGCAGTAGTAGTAGTAGTAGCAGCAGCAGAAGTAGTAGCAGTAGTAGCAGAAGTAGTATTAGTAGTAGTAGTAGCAGCAGCAGCAGCAGCAGCAGTAGTAGTAGTGGTAGTAGTAGTAGTGGTGGTGGTGGTAGTAGTAGTAGTAGTAGTAGTAGTAGTAGTAGTAGTAGTAGCAGTAGTAGCAGTAGTAGTAGCAGTAGTAGCAGTAGTAGCAGTTGTAGCAGTAGTAGTAGCAGTAGTAGCAGCAGTAGTGGCAGCAGCAGCAGCAGCAGCAGTAGTAGTAGTGGTAGTAGTAGTAGTGGTGGTGGTAGTAGTAGTAGTAGTAGTAGTAGTAGTAGTAGTAGTAGTAGTAGTAGTAGTAGTAGTAGCAGTAGTAGCAGTAGTAGTAGCAGTAGTAGCAGTAGTAGCAGTTGTAGCAGTAGTAGTAGCAGTAGTGGCAGTAGTAGCAGTAGTAGCAGTAGTAGCAGTAGTAGTAGTAGTAGTAGTAGTAGTAGTAGTAGTAGTAGTAGTAGTAGTAGTAGTAGTTAGTAGTAGTAAAATAGACATAGAATATAAATAAAAACAGGAAAGAATAGCTTTATATGACAACTTTAATCTCAGCAAAAATCAAAACCATAATCTAGGAGCTTTTAACGGTAGAATTGTTGTTTTTAACCACTGATTATAACATAAATGTGCATGGTAAGGCCAAGTATTCAATTGTTAATAACTTGTTTAGAGAATGAAGATCGAGATCTTGACGGTAAATTATTCTTTGTTTTATAATCATAACAGTAATGGTGATCAAAGTCATAATCATAATAATAATTATAGTCCCAATCATAATCATAATCATAATCGTCATCATTATCATAATCATAAACATAACCAGAACTATAATCATCATTATAATCTTAATCATGATCACGATTACAATCATAACCACATATCATAATGATAATTATAACCATAATGACAATCACAATTATAACCATAATTATGATCATGATCATAATCGAAATCATACTCATACTCATGAAATGTGTCTATCGGTACGAACGATGTCAGTTAATCATTCATGTTAAAGGGGTACTCCGGGCCGAAAATAATATGATTTGAACAGATAAAGAAAAAACGGACAAACAAAACATTGAATATTTGATCAAAATCGGACAAGGAAAAACAGAGTTATGAACAGTTCTAGGCATGTCCTCGTGAACATTCAATGAGCAAACTGTTTATGTGATACATGTATCCCCACTTGTTATTTTGTATTTTATATAAAGAAATTGTGTTTATTCAACTTTTTTCGACCAAGAACATACAAAAATAGATGCTTCAACTGCTTCAGTGCATTAGATATTCAATATGCTACAACTTATTTCATTATAAGGGAGACATTATCATTCACACATGAAAAAAATGAAAAAGTTATGATTTCATGTAATAACATAAGAAAACGGAAAGTGGGGATGTGATATTATCAGCCCACCTAAAGAAAATTCATGACGACATGCACATAACTGTTTTCACAAAATATTACTAGCCGTTAAAATTCAATAATTTCGTTATTTGTTATCTGATTTTGATGACATTTTCAGTATTTTGCTCTGTGAATTTTACTACATATTTATTTTACATATAAATATTTTCTGCCCGGAGTACCCCTTTAAGACAATATAACATGTTTTGCACATAACTATTTGTATAGTATCAGTTTTGTTATATTGATTTAACTTTTTGGTTTTCCGCTCAGATTTTTCACCATGATCTGTTATCATCGGAGCTTAAAAAATGGATAGAGGGATTCTGAAATTATTTCTTCTATTCATCTTACTGGATGCGCTTCCCCATGTATTAAGTAGAGGAAGGGTAAGCATATTATTAATTATATATATGTATACCATTGCAGTTAATACCGTAATTCAATACATAACGTTTGATCATGTGGTTCAGTAAAGAGGCACTAGTATCGAGAGAAGTGAGGTTTTGTCAGTGAAATTTTGTTTATGGGTTTTTTATTTGCACGGTTCACTATTCATTTTTTGGTTAAAAAAAAAACTTACAAAAAATGATGCGAGCGAGCAAAGAAATAAAATGTGATTTTTGAATTGAGGATTAATTCTGTAGTTATTCTTTAACACTTCGTCGCCGATGAATCTGACAAGCAAAAAAAAAAAAAAAAGGTTCTTAGTGAAAATTATTGCACAAAGTCGTCCCCGAAAATTTGTTTTCCTTTCCATTTTATTTTTAGGGGGAGGTTAGATCGAACCCCCGAGCCCCCCCCCCCCTTGCTACGGGCTTGTTACCAAATCTTTTAGCGTATTCAATTGAATAAAGGATTGAACTTAAGAGAGTTGCGATTACAATTTCACTTGATCTATAGATCGATATTATACATGCTCCATTGTAGTGATTATATTTTCAAGTGATTGGAGTTGAGATAACGATTGATTTAAAGCAATCATTATTGAAGGGATTGATTTTGTACTTATATTTCTTTCCACTCTTATTCAAGAATCATCCCCTTTTTATATTAGATCATCCCTCATTTATATTCACCCTTTTCATCCTGACACATTAACTGCTGTACACTCCTCACACAAGGTTCTTTTGTATTAATTCACTCCACCATCCTTCGTACAGCTTTCTTCACTCCTCTCTCTCTCTCTAACTCTCCCTCTCCTTCCACCTCTCTCCTTCTGATTGGTTATAATGTTAAGTTGATGCACTCGAGCTTAGATAATAATTTGCATATAGTTCGAATAGTCAATATATATATTTTGTTTGTATATTTGAATATTCAGTTATACTTTGTGATATTAATTTGTATATATATGAATATTGATGTGCCTTAACTAATTTGCGTGGAATGTTACCAAGAATGCAACAAGGCTTTGAGTAATTAAAAACTGGGAGTTGGCCACTAAGTTCTCAACCTGACAACATGTCTGCTGGGCTGCCTCTGTGTTAAGAGTACTACGAATGTGTACTACATTATTTTCTTCAATAAAGATGATAGTCTGTAGTTATATTTGACTTCTGAAACAACTTTGTTTTCTCTGATACATTTATAGGATTCGGCGGTGATAAAGTATACTGCAGAGGTTTTTGTTATATTTTTTTCAACAGTCGGGTATACTTCCACATCCGACTCTGCATTTGAATTTGATGAAGCCTTCAGACCTCTACACTGTAAAAAAATATTGGGTAAAATTTTAACCAGCACGAGGGTAATTATGTGTCCAACCAATTTGGGGCAATATTTTACCCAATGGGGGAAGCATATTGTCCAGTAAGGTTAAAAAATGAGCAGCAATTACTTTAGATTAGGCAAAATATTCATCACACTGGATAAATTAAACGATGCCCAATGTTGGTTGGACGCATAATTACCCTCATTGAGCATTTTACCCAATATTTTTTAGAGTGTAGAAAGAACAGAACCATTATATCAATGGTTCTGAATAGAGTGATCCATCCATATCTTTTTAAGTGTTTATAGCAGCGGCATGAGTTGGTAGCGAATCGGCATGCAAGTTGAATTGTCCGACTCATCATCACCGGCGTAATTCCCCTAATTTACCTCCATCCACGTCACTTTCTTGTTCACTAGAGCTAGAAACTTCATCCTCATTCTCTTCATCTTCAAAATCATCAATTTGAAAATCCAAATCTAGATAAACTTCTGGGTTTTCTTTCATTTCGTGATCGAAGTATTATGACAGTGTGGAGAAAACGTACCCTCGCAACAGGTTTTGCATGCAAGTGGAGCTTACGTGGGAGAGCCAATCACGTCTTTCGTACACTCATGCACGTCATAAAAAAACCCCAATTTCGCGGACGTAATTCTGCGTGTTTGAAGCATATTCAGAGAGAGAACTTTAAACTATCAATTAACTGAGTTTCATCGGTCTCCATGATAAATGATTTACACCATCGAGTTCTTCCTATTTTCTCCTTTAATTTGATATATAATTCTCAATTTTTAGGATTTGCAATATATTTCTACTGGGTAGATATTTGTATACTAGAATGAGATAACAGGGAATTTTTGCAGTCACTACTCAGACGCTTTCTATAACGCAGAGAATCTTTTCAAAAGCCCTTCAATGACAAAACAGCCTTTGTCGAAAATCGGTGAATCAAAACAGCAGTATCGTCCTGGATGGGCTCTGCATGGACAAGCGATAAAATTGCGATTTTTCGTCCTGTCCGAATCTTTAAGGACGACCTGCTCTCCTGGTCCACCCATTCGGACAAAAACCTCTCAGCTCTCCATTGTAATTTGACTAGCATTTTCAAAGGAATTTGTGCATTGTAGAAAGTGTCTGGGTAATGACTGCCAAAATACGGTATTGTAATGAGTTATAACGGTATTTTTTGCAACACGAGGAAGCAGGCCGATGAAGTTGTTCGAAGGAATATATCAAGGACATCATGCAGTTGTGGCAACCATATTTTAGCTTTACAATTTTCACCAAACTTTGCTCAGAGTTACATGTATACTATGGTATCTGCAGAAGGCCATATTTTGCACAAATTATGTGTTCATGCAATGCATGATTGTGCCCATACTTCATTTGGAACTTTGGTTTTCGCCGAATTGAATGTCAGGTATATTATGATGCAATCAAGAAATTTGGGGGGCACTGTTAGGACTGAAAGAATCAAGATATTAAGTCTACCATGACAAGTTTTTAGCACAGTTTTCTAGTTTAATTCAGAAACAGATGGAGAAAGTATCTATACTGGTCTATACTGGGCTAAATATCCCTCACTAATACCTTGGTCACATTTGCTCTACGGCGGCCGTAGGGCGAGTCAAAAACAGCCGTTTTAACATTTTTTGTTCCAACTATATATAGGTGGTTTGCATTAGAATTAATAAAACGGCTGTTTTCGACTCGCCGTACGGCCGCCGTAGAGCAAATGTGACCAAGGTATAAATAGCCCTCTGATGTCTGAAAACGATGCGTAGTATCTCAAATAATTACCCCATATCTTTGAAATTTCCATGCAATAAAAAAGTACAAGGAATGCTGCATATTGATATTAAAGACCCATGGCATTTTCATCAAAATTTTGTAAAATTGTTGAAGATAATAAAGAGGTAAAAAAGACAAAAAAAAGGAGATCATGTAATTTTCAAATTACGTGAACTTCTCGTAGCAAATTAATGATGAAATGGGAAAGGAAAAGTATGGGTGAGGAAAGCGAGTGATGTTTATGCAGAAAATTAGAGAGAGGAAAGGACAGGGAGGGGGCAGGGAGAGAGGCTGATAGATAGATGGATGGATGGATGGATGGATGGATAGATAGATAGATAGATACTAGATAGATAGATAAATAGATAGATAGATAGATGGATGGATGGATGGATAGATAGACAGACAGATAGATAGATAGATAGATAGATAGACATATAGATAGATAGATAGATAGATAGATAGATAGATAGATAGATAGATAGATAGATAGATAGATAGATAGATAGATAGATAGATAGATAGATATATAGATAGGCAAATAGATTGATAATAAGATACAAGACAGATAGAGCGGGAGGGGAGGAGCGAGCTAGCATAAAAATGTGGGACATAAAATGACGGAAAGTGCAGCACATGCCACATCCAATTTGGATATAGTCACATCGCCATATCAAGACGTAAATTGCCATTTTTTTTACAGTATGGATCTAAACAATCCTGTTTCTGAATGAAGATCGAGTGACCAACAGTATTATTTTGTATATACAATCAATTTCATAATATTTTCCCATCTGTTTATGAAAAAGTGTATCCTATACACGCTTTGGCCCATTACTGGGTATGAATTGTGTACCAGAGTTTTTTTAGTTCAGGGTTCATGTGTAAATACTTCTCATCACGATTTCTGCTTCATTCAATTATTCTATTAATCATGTATTTACAATCGTGATACAATAATCATATTTCACTTCCTCATTTCCAATCAGCAGAGGTGCGTGAATGCATGAAAAGAACATTTGTCAAATTTCACGCCTCGTCGCACAATCTTTGGGTGCGGGAAAATGTTTGTGGGTCCATTAGCGGCTGGCCCTGGGGAAAGGGGGGGGGGGATACCCCTCACCTAGATTTTCAGATTCTGTACAAGAGTCAATAGGAAAGGGTCGTCCCTCCCCTGTGATTTGTTTTCATGATTCCTGGTTTGAACACATTTGTATAATCTTTATTGGTCTTTATCTCTGCCCCATTTTTGCCCCTGCTCCTTCTCTATTACAATCACTTCTTCATTTATATCTTTTCATTTCTGTGATCCGCTGCTGTGTCAATTGGATAGCAGGTCTGTTGTATGTTCATACGTTTTCGGTCTGTAAAACATACCCAAAACATTCCATTGTTATAATATCCCTTTACACGGAATAATCTTTTATTTGGAAATCACAGTTGCGTGAAGGAACAGAAAAAATTCGTGCTGTGAGAATATAATTAATCATTTTGCAGTCAATTTCAATATCAAAACCTTTTGTCTGGGGGTATTGCATCTTTAGTGTTCATTACAAAAGAGTTGTATACTTCGTTGACTATCACACGAGGATGAGAAAGAAACCATTGAAAAAACAGAATTCTCGGTTTTTGCTCCTGAATTTAAAAATATTCTCATAATCTCATAATACAAATGGAATGGACTTGAACAGGAAAGGTTTCATATGACACCTTAGTTATTTTACGAAACTATGGACAGTAAAAATAGAGGTGCATGGGGGATATTTGACACCACCTTGGATTTAGGGTCTTCTGCGTCAAAATAGGGAAGACCTACGTGTATTATGATGTATTAAAGGGTACTATTTTATCTAAATATCAAGAATGGTTTAAAATGTCGTTCTTAAATTAAATGAACCCATAACTATTGTGTTGTTCTCTCGTTTCGCCCCCGGTTATGTCGTTGGTAGAGAACATATTGTCAAATGCTCTCATGTCAAATTAGGTCTTTATCAAGGGTCAGTCGGTAAAGCGGTAAATTGCCAATTCGTTTACTGCCAACTCGTCCACTCACCACATGGTCTAATTTCATTGAGTCTAATGCCATTCCGTCCATCAACATTTCGTCTAACAAACATTTGGTCCAATACCCATTTGGTCCAATCATCACTTCGTCTAATCACCATTTCGTCAATGACAATTTCGTCTCATAACCAGTTGGTCTAATATTTATTCCATTTTCATTCATTTTGTACAATTAACACTTTGTCCAATTATACCAAATTGTATATGGACTAAATGACTATTGCACCAACTGGTTATTAGACGAAATAGTGAGTGGATGAATTGACAGTTAGACCATGTGGATAGTGGACCACCTGATGATTGTAGACGAGTTGGCAATTGAACGAATTGGAAATAAACCGGTAAAGCGTCTGCCTGTCGAACCAAATGTCGTGGGTTCGAGTCCATCCCAGGTGGATAACTGAAGCCTGCGTTGTGTGTATACGTCTCTCCCCTGTTCCAATGATAGGGGCTATGTTACAGTGGAAAACACTCCATTCCTCTGATAGGACGTTAAATGGAGGCCCTGTGTAAAGGAGAGTCACCACCTTTGCACATTAAGAACCCACTGCACTATTCGTATAAGTGAAGGGGAAAACCCCGGTGTAGTGGTCCACCTGCACTCCCCCAATCAGTTACATCGGGAGGAGAGACCTGCGGTTCATAGTGATTCAGTTCGCTTTTCGCCTCCCAGGCACAGGTGATGCCAAACAAATAATAATAATAATAGAAACAAAAATAAATAATAATAAAGGGTCGGTGAATCGAAGCCGCAGTTTCGTAGCCGGTGACTCTGGACAAACGACATATGTACGATATCTCGTCAGCTCTGAAACGTCGGACGAAACTCAGTGCTGTTCCGATTCACACCACTTATAGACTTTATTGTGATTTGAGTTGCATTTTCAAATCATTTGCTCTGTTTTAGGATTCATTCCTCGTAGCTGAGCGAAAACTCACTATTGTGGAGAGTGGCCAACGTGCATGTATATAGTCTTTATGTAACTTGGAACGATCAACAATCTCTGACACAACTGCAGTTTTTTTAATTCATCCTCTTTTTTATTAAAAAAACGTTGTTCTTGCCCTTTTCCATTTCATGACTTTCCGTTGTAATATTCTATATTCTTAAATTTCTCCTGCAGTTCTGTAACAACCCGTCCCCACCAATTTGTGCCGACGATTGCGATGGGAATGGCTACTATGTCAGTGCAGATGGGGCTTCATGTATCCGGTGTCCACAGTGTCCCGCTGGAGAGGAACTTAATAAGGTATCTAGACAAAAAAAATATGCTCTGGTCACACCGAAAAGACAGTTGCAACGTGGACGGATTCTACAACATGGAAAATCTATTGAAAATGCCCGTCAAATCACAATGGACAGCTTAGAGGTCTTTGTCGAAAATTGGTGAACCGGTACAGCAGATCTTCCTAAGATTCGGAGCTGACGAAAAATTGCACCAAAAAAAGAGAGGGTCGTCTGTCCAGAATCTGGGAAGACACTGCTGTTTTGATTCACCGATTTTCGACAAAGGCTGCTTTGTCATGAAGGGCTTCTGACAATAGATTATCTACGTTTCAGAAAGCGTATGTGTAGTTGTTGCGAAAATTGATTCATTGATGCACCAAAAAAATATATTTTCAAGTGCATTAGCAAGGAGGATCTGGTTTTGAAGTAAAACCAAGGGTAATTTAAAAAAAAATGCAGTTTCGATTCTCGATTAGAAGATGGACTTGGTCTTCCAAGGATGTCAATTAAGTGGAGTTTCCTTTCATAAAATATGCTCATGAGCTGAGTTTTAGTCTTCATGCATGCATGCATGCAAAAAAAAAGGAATCATATATATTTAGTATGAACTGAAATGGGATGACCAAGTTTAACTTTGCCCCAAAAACTTGAGTGTTTGGACTGCATGGGTACCCGTCTGTTATCATCATTCCTATGAAGGTATCATAATAATTAGAAAAGAAAATAAGGACTGGATCACTTGATTGTTATTATTCTTTGTGATGATCAAAATGTTATATTCTGGGCAAGGCATCGGGGTCTATTAAAGAAGTCTGTGACTTGAGCTCCGAGTTTTAACTGGTGCTAATCAAGGTGGCTGATAATTAGCTTTTAAGAGCAAATTGGGTACTATTAAAGCAGTCTGAATATAATGTAGTAGGTTTCACGGTACACCATGTACATGTATCTTTTTTGGGCCAATGTTGGTCCTAAAACCCAGTTTGGGTGGTCCTTTTAAGGACCAACATTTGCCAAAGACAGATATAATACATGGTGTACCGTGAAACCTACTACACTATTCTTCTTCGCCATGGAAACCTTCAGAAGTTACATAGTCTGAATATGCTGACTTTTCAAGGATGTGACCCTTCCAAGATCCTTCAATGTTGTTAAACGTATTGTTATTTTTACTAATTGTTAATTACTGATGTTTTATGACCAGGATTGTGGGAACGGCTTAAATGGGGATGCAGCGTGCCAACCTTGTCAACAGGGTTTCTTTTCTTTAGACACCTCGAAGCGTTGCACCCCTTGCGTTACCTGTACCAATACAGAGGAGGTCGAGACATGTCAGCTAACACAGAATCGAGTGTGTGGCGAATGCCTTCCAGGGTAAGTCTTTCCCCATTTCTGTTTAAAAAAATGGAAACTACACCAGTTAAGTTCCATGGATTTGTGGCCCAAGCGTAAAGCAGAAAGGTCACTATGTGGACACCAAAATAGCGCTTCATGAAAGGACTTGAGGTTTTATCTTACAAGTCCTGTTTTATCCAACAAGTTCACAGTGTCCCACAGTGCGTTCCACAGTGTGTTCACAGTGTGGAACACAATGTGATATCACCTTCACACTGTTTAATTTGAGCATTTCAACAGTGTGAATCACATATCCACGTAGTCGACCATGCGAACAGTCAAACACTGTCGAGGTGTCCACAGTGTGAAAATATATTCACACTGTTAAATTGAGCATTTCAACAGCGTGACTCACATCTTCCCTAAATCTACAATGTGAACACAATTGTGTGACACTATGTTCTTTGCAGCAGGGTTACCTTAGCAAACTGCTTCTCGACGAATCAAAGTCAAAGAAAGTTGTCAGATCTGGCAATTTTTCGGACAAAAAAAAAGTTGATGAGACACCATCCAAGAGCCCGTGACACAAAGCTTAGCAATGATCGTAGAACAATTCCTCATCTACGATTTAATTCATTGACCACAATTTACAATCAATTGTGAACATCAATCGTAATATCAATCGCTAACCTTTGTGTTACGGGACCCAAGTCAGTCACTTGTCATCTTGAACTCTTACATGGAGGCTCGAGCCACCTTCTGAAAGAGAGGCAGTTACTGTGATTTTATAACGGTTGGTTATTAGCCCCTTTTGGCTCAAAGAATTAAGTAACTTTCATTTGAAATTGGTGATATAAGATGTGTTGCCTTTTCTTGGTTAGATTATTAGTGTAAATCTCTCTTTAGAGGTATAGAACTTTGTGGACACAAAAGTCACCAGATCTCTGTAAGATGTTCATCAAAATCTGATCCCTTCTAACCTAATTGTTACCGAGTCGTTTATGTCAATCGAATCTTCTTATATTCTATCATACATTATGATCTGAATTGTCTGTTCAATGAATGTTAGTGGGGGAAAAAAGATGAAATAAAATCAGGAAAGGTCTATGTGAAGTTTTGTGTTCATGATTTTTATACAGCTTTGTCCGAACGTCTGGCCGCTTCTCGACAGACCCGAACGCCTGTCTGGATAGGTGTTCGGACCTTCCCCGTGATACCCCTCAGTGCAGAGATTGGTGGGCAAACCAAGGGGAAGAACCAAGAGCGGAAGATGCACCCCAGGAGAATCTTCCTGTAGATCTAGGCAGGCCTGCTGAAGAAGTGCCCCCAGATTACCTTGACGTAAGTATAATTCACATCCAAGTCCTCATGACTGAGCAATCATCATAATTGATCAATAGTTAAGTTCAATAAGAATTACGATTATTCTAGTACGTGGGCGCGTCGTGGTCTAGTGGTTCTGACTCTCGTCTTTCAAACAGAGGGTCGTGGGTTCGAATCCTAGCCATGGAGTGTTTTCCTTCGGCAAGAAATTTATCCACACTGTGCTGCACTCGACCCAGGTGAGGTAAATGGGTACCGGCAGGAAGTAATTCCTCAAAAAGCTGTGTGCACCAGAATCGGTAGACTAGCTTAGCCGGGGTAATATAGGAGCGACTTGAGCATCTAGCAAGGTGGATACGTGCGCTATACAAATCCTACATTATCATCTATTATTATTATAATGCCTAAGAGACCGAAAGCTAATGGAACGGCTAGTCCACCAGGATTAAAAACCAAAGACCAGCGGTCTGTGGCCTGTTGCATAAAACCCTTTGCAATGAAAAAAAAAAACTTTGGCAGAAAAACAAAAAAGGACAATGAAAAGCTCAGGCAAAAAATAAAAATAAGTTTTTATTTTATGCAACAGGCCCAAGTAGGCCACGAGGTAAACAGCCAAAGGGATTCATAACCTACGGCTAAATACATGGAATACACGTATTATATAATATTTGTGTCTTATCAAGACAACGTTTTCTGTCTGTGGCTTTGGTTTTTGTCAATTTCGGCTCACTTTCCTAAATTTATCATCTTTTTCTATCTAAAGCACTGTGAGCCTGAACCTCCTTCGTGCATTGATCACTGTCACGATGGAAACTTCTTCTTAGACTATGATGGACTTTGTAAGGCGTGTTTGACATGTCAGCCAGGAGAACAACTTAATAAGGTATATTTCTGTTTCCCCGCCCATAGGACAGTTGGGCATTCCTGGATGTCCAATACGTTAGTCTATGAAATCCAAGTCAAACCATACCTTGGACCCGTTCTTATCTACGTCCTTAAACTAGTTTGGTGGAAACCAGTTTAGTGAAAATCAGTTCAAAAGCAGAACGGGATCTTAGTTTCAATGCCCGCTCTAAACCTGTGTGATAAATTAGTCAGGGTAAAGATTCAAAGTAATGTTTATAGTGATCTCACCCAAAATAACATTTTCTCTCGGCAAACGTCTCTTTTAACATTGAGCGTGTTTGCATGTAATAAAAAACGTCAACTTTCACCACATTGCTTTGAATTAAATGTGTTACTGGCAATGATAGGCCTTTATACTTACTTATGTAGAGCATGCTACTATGGACTACTTTATCAGATGTGATGGTGATCCACAGCATTTATATTGCGCCATAGTTCTGTTAAAAACATTCATAGGTGCAGGCTCATTACAACACATCTGCTGAAATACGTGAGTTTTGAGAGATGATTCCCTCGCATGACGTACTAAACGATTTAGGGCTTTATCAATATTTCAAAGGATTTAACAAACTTTTACATTTACCTGAGGGTGTTTCACAAGAGTTAATTGTGACTTTAAAGTCATGCTTAGAACTGACACACACGTGATATGTAAGGCGCATTCTTGTTGATTAATACCATAGGTTGTTGAGATGTATTTAACTTTGTCATGTTTGTAGCGTACGTCCTCTTGATGATGCCTTTTATATGGCATGCAACTGGACATCTAAGTGCGACTCCTCTAAATCATACTTTACTCTTTGTGAAACACAACCCTGTTTCCCCCGGAAACGTTTCAGGTTTGTGGCAGAGGAAAGAATGGTGATGCTTACTGTCGACCATGTCCCGAAGGAACGTTTTCAGAAGACGGGCTACAACGATGTTCCCCCTGCCGAATCTGCGTCAACACTGTTGCGACAGAGTGTACTGCTTCAAGGGACACCCAATGCGGAGAATGTCTTCCAGGGTAAAATATTAGGCCTATAATTACTTCTACTACCTCTACTACTACTACTACTACTACTACTACTACTACTACTACTACTACTACTACTTCTACCACTACTAGTCTGCTTCTACTCGTCTACTACTACCACTACTGGTACTTCCACTTCTACTACTTCTGCCTCACAGAAAGAGAAACCCACTTCTTGATCTTCTGCTACTGCTTCTACTACTTCTACCACTACCACCACCACCACTACTACTACTTTACTACTTTAATTCATATCTGGCAACTGTCCAAACTTTGAAAATGAATCATCTTTAGCATGTCCATTTTGGCTCTGAAAATGTAATGTCTACTTTGAAGAATGCAGGAGGATAAAGTGAGTAAAAAGAAATGCAAGAGCAGTCAATAAAATGAGGCGCCCAATCAAATTTTTATAAAAATATATATTAGGCAATCTGTAAAACATTGCTAATGTCTTCCTTGCAACAGTTCAAACACAAAATACTTACGGATAACAATTTGTTGTAACCATGATCATCATCTTAATTCTCACGTTTAGATATTACCAAGACGCAGATGGATATTTTCCCGATAGCGGAGCCTGTCCGAACAAGTGCCCTGAATGTCCTAACCACATCCCTCAATGTCAAGCATGGTGTGAATCAAAGAAGAATTCCGATCAGGTTCCTGGGATTCCTGCAGTTCCTGGAGTGACTGTCGAAGAAGATCCGCAGGATCAAGTCGTACCGGAAGTGGCTACAGTTGCAGACATCCCCCAACCCGATACTGACGATGAACGTAAGGAGGGGAGGTGTATAGGCATTTGTATTTGTATCTTAGTAAAGCATGGGACTGGGGGTGTTTCTTGATACTGTCTGGACATTAAAAAGGCTTCACAATCGCCCGGGGGATGTTCTCTGTTGAAAAATCATATTCTATACCAATCAGCCAAAATTTGAATATGATCTGTGTAGATAAAATTCTTTACTGTCAACAAGTAGGCCCACTTGAATGAAAAGTGAAAGGATTTGTGAAATCTTGATTTAAGCACATGCTAATAAATTCAGCCCTCTTTTGTGAAAATATTTGCGAGGAATCCGGTGGGATTTGGGCATCTCATCTAGCGCAAGGTCCATCTCAACCAAGTTGCTGTCAAAAATTTCTTGAAGAAAATAAATTTCTGATAAGGACTTTGAAATCCTTTCATCTATCAAGGATGTTGCTCCTCTTTATACTGTTTTTTTTAAATATATTATTTCCGTTTCGACAGTCAACGACGAGGTTAAACCTCTTTCGTCCGCACATGGAACTTATATGAACATCTTCATAGTCATTGGTTCCTTTCTCGCTGTCGTCATCATTGTCCTGATCATCGTCGTCATCGTGTTCCGTAGCCTATGGAAGAGGGGAAATGGATCGACTTCGTCCACTACAACTGAAACGCCGTTCATACCAACCCCGAGTGGAACGCCCTCTCCTACTAGTTCTCCCTCCAGATCTCCAACAAGTAAGGGCTGTGTTCTTAATCAGATTGAAATTAAAGAAATTATCTTTGAGTATAAACCGGGAGGCTCATCAATTTAAACACTAATAACTACTATTCTCTATATTCACTGATATTTATTTAATTTTTTTTAGTTGATCGTCAGTTAGCACCCTAAATTTGACGGAAATAATCCCACCTCTTTTGGCAAAGTTACTTACAGTTAGTGAAATTGTCTCAAACGCATGTATTTAAAAAAATTGCAGAACTAAGAAAAATTACGATATTTTTAGCCATAATCGCCTATTCAACATACAGCAGTTCCAAGATTAGCTATTCTCTACCTTCTTATCACTGGTGACACTGACTGAAACGTCATTCTAAACATTTCTAGATCACCCGTGGGACCTGTAAAGACCACATTTGGATCGCCTTGTGCCATCCCATCGCGTTATCGCGTCGGGTTGGGCAATCGCGAAATCCGACCATTCGAGGAAAGTGCCCCCCCCCCAAAAAAAAAAAAAAAAAAAAAAAAAAAACCAAAACGTCGAGTCCAGTTCACCCACCCATTCGAGAAAAGAGCCCCCTTAATTTCTGAAAGGTCGGGTCCAATTTACCCGATGTGAAAACTATAGCAAAATTTTCGAATGGTCTGGTAAACTGGACCCGACATTTCGGAAATTCAGGGGGTCCTTTTCTCGAATATACGTATACACATGCCCGACCCGATATCCGGATGGACAAGATTTGGATCTTGTTTTGGGGGTGAATTTCTATTTGTATAACTTTCTCCAAAGTTTCTTTATTACGCTTCCCTTCTAAATTATAATTACAGATCCCAACACGACACTATTAAATTTGGTTGTTCGCTGAGAGAAGAACCACCAAACAATAATAAAAAATGGCAATCATAATTCTCTGCAAAGCCATGGACAATGTAAAAAAAAAACCGATAAAGTAAAATGACTGAACAGATATTGCTTTACGTGTTGACAATGTCGATTTCTTACTCGAGATACCAAATTCTTGCCTCCCCCTTATAGCTGTCTACAATCCAACAGTCTCTCCGATTTCGCCTGAAGTCGGCTCCTGGGAATTTATGGATTTTCTAAGGTAAGTGATAAAGCAGTCATCCACTTATTAAAAACAATATCTCGATCCCTTGGTATATTGATATTGTGATTATCATATACTCGTTGTTAAGAAGGGGGTATTGCAATAATATTTATAATTGATATATCAGTTTTAACTACAAGAAACTGTAAGACCACCAATCAGGTACGAATATGCAATTAATTGCCAGAGTTATGACTGATATTAGGAACAATAAATTGACTTGCAATGCCCCATTAGAGTGACATATCACGTTAAGTTGGCCACATCTATCTTCTATCATGTCTATTCTTGTCTTGTGAGGATATGTGATAATTGTAACATGTATATCACATCTTGTGATTGTGGTTCTTTTGGCTTCAACGAAAGTATGTTATTATCCACTTTGTCGGTTGGATCGGTGGGTCTACCCACTTTGAAACTTTATACGCCTGTATTAGAACCCTGAATTGAAATGACCAACTTAAATCCTTACTTCGAATTTAGATCTCAATGACGCCACATATCGCATCAATTCTGCTCCTGATGGGTTGGGATATAATTTCCTTTTAATGTTTAGTATTCAATCTATATTTCTGTATTTATTGTCATGCAGGAATTTCTCAAGTGGTGCTCTTCAGAGTCTTACTAACTCCAGACCCGTAAGTGGAGGATCAACAGATATGCTATCCGCAGCTTCTACCCCAACAATGAATCTCAACAGACGACTTTATGCCAATAACGACCTAAGGAGGCATGCTATTGAGAGGCAAAAGGGTGTTGAGGATCCATCTCAGTCAATCCCATTCCTCCTTCAACAACAGGGAGGTGTTCAAGCAGAGAGTCTAGTTGGTTCACACGGTCATTTAACCCAGGACGAAAGAGAGGCATATCCAAAAGAGGCTGAAAGACAATTTGAAAAAGACCAGAGACCGGTTACAGGATTGGCTAACCAAATGAACAATTCTAGTACTTCGTCAGCGTCAGGGAAGGTTGTCACTGAGAAGGAATCCGGGACTGTCCATCCACATATAGATGATGTCAGCGAGGCCCCTGGGAGGGTTGTCCGCCGTCGCCGCTCTTCTTTAGGTTTAGCTCTAGTCCCAGTCGAGGGCAATGCCGAGAAGAAAGCCGTGAATGGACGCAATGGGAAACAAGGGCGTGTGTCGGAGAGCGAAGCTGCATTGTACCCTACGGATTCTTCGAGTGACGACGGTCTCCACGCTGTGCAGGAAATGGATCACGATTCGGCTGCAATCCCGAAGGCGATGTCGATGGACCGAGAAATGGAAATCGCTGCTGTTTCACACATATCCGAAACCGAAGCCAAGAAGACCAAACCAAGAGATCAAACGAGAAGAAAGATGGGTGTACCAGTGCCAAGGAAGAATCTCGATGAAAATTCGACTCAGACGAATGCTGTTGCCATTCCAGACGACGGGAGAACCCCCGGCGGTAAGTCACCCGGTGAAACCAACGTCAATATCCAAATCACTTTGGCCACAAAGGACGTCGAGACCGTCCACATCGGCGATGTACACAACAAACGAGACTGCCATACCTGCGGCCAACGGGCTTTCACATCAGAACCACACAACGAAGACAATGAAGCCGACATCGACGGAGAAAATGAAAAATTGCTCAACGAATGTATGACTTCTTCCCAATCTGACACTGGTTATGTTGCTAGTAATGGTGTAAGCCCTGGCAATGGCGACACGGAAGACGATGTCGGCGAGCAGGGCAAATTGCTTGATCCTACATCTCGATAGATATTTGTCCACGTGTCCATATTTCCAGCTCGTATAAACTTGATTTATATCGATGAATACAGGCTCACAACCAATTCTAGTATTTTTATTACCAGGAATGTATTTATGCATTGTATGGCACCATTCCTAAGTCTAGTCTAGTTAGAAATTCGTCCAAATTCATAAATAGTTTCTGAAAACGGATGCGGTGCCTAGTTTGGCGCCGTCAACACCAAATCTTAACCGAAGGTTAAGTTTATGAAATGACAACAAAACGTAGAAAGTATATGGACCTAGTTCATGGAACTTGACCATAAGGTTAATCAAGTATTACTGCACATATTGTCTTAGTTTCAGGTCACATGACCAAGGTCAGAGGTCATTTAGGGTCAATGACTTCAGACCATGTTGGGGAATCAACATCAAAATCTTAACCTAAGGTTAAGTTTTTGAAATGTCATCATAACTTAGAAAACATATGGACCTAGTTCATGAAACCTGGACATAAGGTTAATCAAGTATTACTGAACATCCTGCTTGAGTTTCACGTCACATGATTAAGGTCAAAGGTCATTTAGGGTCAATGAACTTTGGCCAAATTGGGGGTATCTGTTGAATTACCATCATAACTTTTAATTTTAATAGATCTGATTCATGAAACTTGGACATAATAGTAGTCAAGTATCACTGAACATCCTGTGCGAATTTCAGGTCACATGACCAACGTCAAAGGTCAATGAACTTTGGCCATGATGGGGGTATCTGGTGAATTGCCATCATAACTTTAAAAGCTTATGGATCTGATTCATGAAACTTGGACATAAGAGTAATCAAGTATCTTTTAATATCCCGTTCGAGTTTCAGGTCACATGACCAATGTCAAAGGTCATTTTAGGTCAATGAACTTTGGCCATGTTGGGGTATTTGTTGAATTACCATCATATCTGTGTAAGTGTATTGGTCTAGTTCATAAAACGTGGACATATTGAGTCATCAAGTATCACTGAACATCTCATGCGAGTTTCAGGTCACATGACGAAAGTCAAAGGTCATTTAAGGTCATTGAACTTTTGCCATTTTAGAGGTAATTATTAGATTGCTGTCATAACTTTCAAAGTCTATAGATAAAGTGCATGTATAAAATATGAATATAGGGGTAATCAAGTATCTCTGACAAGTTTTAGGTCACGTGATAAAGGTCAAATATCAATGAACGTAGTATTGTATCATTATATGATTGGTGTTTTTTGTGAATCATTATTTTATAGTACTTGTCAAAGTCAGCACTGATGCTATATTGAATCGCGTGATGCAGGTGAGACCGCCAGGGGCATTCCACTTGTTACATTATTCTATCAATATTCTTAAATAATTAATGAGTATTCCTGCAAGTTTAGAAACCAATGACAAAGTTGAGTCAATAAAACTACCTGATGATACTGTTTGGTTAAATTTTTCAAACTTGTTTTTTTTTTACTATCATATTTTGACTAGGGTTATCAAGGCAAGTGTACAGTAAGATGGTAATCATGGTAATGTGGTTTGTATTTATTTTACCTTCATATCGCATGGCATGTCTTAACTGTTTTGATCTAGCATAGCAGGAATTGTGTGTCTGAATGTATTAAATTGTATTGAAGTGCTGCATTACTATTTTAAATAGTCTGCATAAGATTTACTTAATGGGCTAGATGAAAGGTTCCTATCTAGGACACTGCCTTAAAATATCTATCGATGTCGATCAGTTTTTAATTCTCTTGTCCTCAGTCGTTATTTTCATAGAAAAATAAGGACAACATTTAAACTTATATTCTTTAATCTTTTATTCTTGACATGCTGTATCAACATAGTTTATATGTATAATGTAGTTAGAGGCCGTGACCACTCCCGCCAACAGTGATTATCAAACAATCGTAGTGCTAAATAAAATCATCGAATTCGGATACAAAATATGACATTTTTAAGTAAAGATAAATATACTTAAAAAAATATTCGTCACTGCGAATTATTATGAAGGCTGATTTTACTGTAAAAAAGTTTAACAATTCTCGGGGACTCATTTTAAATAGACAAGTAATACCAGTGGCTGATCTAGCTTTTTGCCAAGAAAGGTGGGGGGGGGGTTGACAGGTTGGTTTGACCCGATAACGATGAGTTGCGGCGTAATGCGTCCTATACCCCCCGGACTGTTTTGCTTACGCGACTCTCTTAAACAGGAAAGGGGTGTTGGAGTTTGATCCCAAACTCCTTTCTTTTAATTATTTTTATTAAGCCCGGGGGGGGGTGTAAGCCCCTAACCCCCCCTATAGATTCGACACTGAATTCCACACACTCCCCCTAGATCCGTCATTTTTAGATATGTCCAACTGTCCATCATATTTATTCTGGACTAAACAATTTATTTTATAAATGATTATCATGCTGCCTGTGTATATTATGATGTAATTAGAGTTTATTTTTTGCCATAATGTTAGTTGCAATCCCACAGTTTTGTAAACTATGATGTAAGTTCTTAAGTTTTTCTTTTAAGGTAAGTTTTTGTTTTAAGGTAAGCCTATATATTAACATAGCTTTCCTTATTAATGTGCATATGAAGAATGTGATGAGGAATGATCGTTTTGTTACCAATTTATCCAACGAAAACTTTGTTACTATTCAATTGAAATTGTGGGGTTTTTTAATGTTCAACATTTTGTTTAAATGATGATCTTACTCAGAATCATGTAAATGAAAAAAAGTAAAATGCCAGCAGTCGGGTGGATAATAAAATATTAATTAAAAATGTTTCGGTCTCAGCATCTATGTTCTTCACCACTTGCCTTCTTAGGGCTTCTTGTCCAGTGCATTTGGTGCCCATATGATATCTAATTGGGACTGCGGTTACTTTGTGTTTAGATCTTGGGATTAGTGAAAACGACTAATATAATGTGTTCATTTTGGGATCATTCAGAATATGTTCGTATTGTACTGAGCTGCTGAAAAACGTCTTACAGGGTAGTTTTCTATGCTTTGCTCACAAATAATTGTAGGCGACAATCATCTAGACGATTCGTCGGTTCCTGTCTTTCAGTTAGAACTTGTGGACGTGCCTTGCCCGAGTGAGCTAATCGCGCCTGACTAGACATTTGGAAGTGTGCATTTGTTTTTTTGTGTGTTTTTTTTTTTAAGAAATCAAGAGTCATAACACACACCCTCATCCACTCATGCGTCCATGCAATTTCTTTACCCCGATATTGTTTAAAATAGATATTTAATTTCAGATGAGCCTTAATAAATCTTTATAAATCAATATAATATGCACAATTATAATAGTACAGGGGCCCGTTTCGTAAAGAGTTACTGTTGTAACTTTGCCATTATGGCAACTACCATGGTAACCTTGATTTTGACTGGCTGATGAGCCCTGTTGCCATGGGAGTTGCCATAACGGCACAGTTACAACAGTTGTAACTCTTGATGAAACGGTTCCTCAGGTCTTCATTATGTTATTTTGTGTTTATGGGCTATTGGGACATATTTTCACTAAACGCAAACTCTGTGGTACGGAATACATTGAAAATAATGGTAGTGGAAAAAAATTATTTCTAAAGGAGATGAACATCTCTAATGATTAAATGTATTGAAAATAGATGGAAAGAACTGCTGAAAATTATTCAAATTATTTCTAATGATCAATTATATTAGAAGTAGATCTAAAGAACTGTTGAAAATTATTCAAATGATTTAAAAATCCAAAATGGTTCAAGTTTCAAGCAAAAGAAGAATGAAAAAGCATTTAGATATATTAATATGTAAGTTGTTTCACTATATTATGTGTATTTAGTGTCACATTAAAATAATTAATATAAAAATAAACAACCAAACTATCAGTCTAATTGAAGAATTTTTTCTTACGCCGTAAAAACATTGCTACTTTTATCTCCCTGTCTACCCCTCCCCATCGCTATCCACCCCCTCTCCCCTATCTCTCTGCATATTGTATTCATATACATGTAGATGCGGGATTTAAATTGCTAGAACGCTGGACCCATCCGAGCCTTCTTCAATTAGTAGGCCTATACTTTTGTAAACATATCGATCCGTAGAGAGAATAGATATACAGACGACCCTGGAAAAATACTTTTGGGCAATCTTATTCCTATATAGTATTTAATAAAGCCATCAAACATCAAAGATTTGTAAGAAGTAAATAAGCTGTTCGTTTCATCGCTGCAATCCTTCTACAGAAAATGTCATTATAGGTTGTTGAATATATATGTATGTATATATATATATATAATATTATAAATATATATATATATATATATATATATATATATATATATATATATATATATATATATATATATTTATATATATATATATATTTATATTCAATGTATCTTTTATTGGTGTTTAAACTTAGTATATCGGCGCGCTGGTGTATTGATGGGAGGGCAATGCACCCCCTTAAAATGCCCCCCCCCCCCAAAAAAAAAAAAAAAAAAAAAAAAAAGATAATAATAATAAAATAAAATAAATAAATAAATGAGAAACGAAAGGAAAATGGAGATATACAATCTTATTTCGAAAACATATTGTCAAAATCTATCACAAAACTATATTGTCGTATTTTGACTTTTCATTTTTTTTTGCACCATTCACCTTGCTTTTTTTTGGGGGGGGGGTCATATACGAAAAGTGCATTATTTGCACAAACTTTTTTATCTTTTTTTAACGCTATTTGCGATCCAGTCATAAAAAAGAGTGTGCATCTTCAATCTCCCACCAATTCTGATCAAAGGCAATGTGAGATAAAAAGAGTCAACATACTTCGAGGTTTGTTTTTGTGAGAACTTATATTGCAGTTGTCCCAAAGTCGCATTGAGATTTATTTATACAGTTATTAGGATAAGAGTTCCGTGAAGTATTTCTTGTGGGTGGTTTTCACCGTCAAGTCATGCTCTCAGCCAATCAAACACACGGATTTCAGTAGCTTATAACAGTTCTTGGGTGCAATCGCAGAATAGCTTCATGAAACTCTACCCTGTTAATATTTTGTTCGTAGTACTCATAAGGACTGTGCAGAACGGCGCCAATAGTCAGACGCTTTATACAACGCACCAATTCCTATGAACATGCAAGTAAACAAAACAAAACAATGGACAGTCGATAGGATTTTATCGAAAGTTCGTTGACCGAGAGATCGTCCGAAGAATCGGACCGGACGAAAAAGAATGCAAATATGTCCTTCTTTCAGAGTCCCGGGCCCACCCAGAAGGAAAAACCAGTTCCACTGGACCAGTTAGACCAGTATAATTTTAAATGGTAACTCTGGAAATTGGAACATCGATTTACTGGTCTAACTGGTCATACTGGTCCAGTTAAAATTTTACTGGTCCAGTTAAAAATTAACTGGTCTTGAACTACTGCAATTGTATACTGGTCTTGTTTCTGGTGGCTGTTACTGGTCTTCATACTGGTTTCACTGGTCTTCATACTGGTTTCCAATTTCAGCTGGTCTTTACTGGTATTTTTTTACTGGTCTGACTGGTCCTCGAACTGGTCGAACTGGTCCTCGTACTGGTCTTACTGGATCAATTTATTACATGCATTTGGTTTGTTATATACCATGGTCAGTGAAATGTGATGGAAAGAATGGTTAGTAAATCAATCTTTCTGCTGTTATTTTAAATGTGATGTATGAAATTACACATTTTCATTGTGAATTAGTTCACACACTTATTTAGAAAGTTTTTAAACAACAATGAGTGCCATTGCAAGGATATTCCATTCTAAATCCTGATTTTTCTTTTAAAAACAGGAAATATGCAAATGAGGTAAACCACGTGATCAGCATCACCAGAATTACTGGTATTACTGGTCTTGACCAGTTCAATTTCAAACAATGAATTACTTTAGACCAGTTGACTCTATCAGAGGAATATATCTTGATTTATCTTAATCATTTAAAAAAGGAAATAATTATTTTAATGATAATGTTCATACTTGATAATTATGATAATATTAATAATAATAATTACAAAATCAATAACAATGATAACAGTAATAAGAATGATAACAACAATGATCATAATAATCATAATAAGTATATTGATTATAAAAAGAATGATGATAACAATGATAAACGATAACGGTAATAACTTTCTCTGAATTGCAAGATTCATTTTCCATAATTCGTCATATGATCTGACTTGAAATAAAGTCATTATTTATTGGACCAGTACAACACCAGTTTGATGAAAAACAGTTTAACTGGTATTACTACTTTGTTTGAACTGGTCTCCAGTTGATTTTTACTGGTCCAGTTAAAAATCAACTGGTCCAGTAAACATATACTGGAAACCAGTAAAAATCTACTGGAAACCATTTATTGGACCAGTAGCATCAGTTTGATGAAAAACAATTTAACTGGTATTACTAATTGCTTCAACTGGAATGCAGTTGTTGGAACTGGTCTCCAGTTGATTTTTACTGGTCCAGTTAAAAATCAACTGGCCCAGTAAAAATATACTGGAAACCAGTAAAAATCTACTGGAAACCAGTAAAAAAAAATACTGGTCTTACTTGTTTTTTCTTCTGGGCTGTCTTACAAAGAGTTACGATTGATCCAATCAATCGTAACTCTATGGAAATCCATCAGTGTCATATTTTTTTTACAGGACTAATTTACACAATGTCCTCAGTAAACAAAGAGAAGCACAGTGAATTTTCAAGAAAACGTTGAATGCATGATTATACAACATAGTTAGAAAATATTTTGAACAAACATGCATAATAGATGTTGACGTTGCTGGCCGTCCATTGGTGCGATTGATCGGATCAATCGCAACTCTTTGTAAGGCGGGGCCCAGGACGACGCTGCTGTTATGATTCACTGATTTTCGACAAAGCTGCTTCGCTAGTAATAATAATAATAATAATAATAATAATAATAATAATAATAATAATAATAATAATAATAATAATCATAATAATAATCATAATAATAATAATAATAACAACAAGCCGGACATCATCGTCAGAGACAACAACGTAGTAAATATCATTGAGGTCTCTGTTCCCCACGATATCAACATTGCTGTAATAAAAGGAAAGAGACAAACGGCTCAAGTATCAAGACCCAAGGATTGAGATCGAGAGGATGTGGAACGTGAAAGCAGAGGTCACACCAGTCATCATTGGTCACTCAGGAATGGTGAAGAAGGGAATGGAAGCCTGCATAACCAAGATCTCTCCTCACCTTCGGATGTACGACATTCAGAAGGCAGCTATCTTGGGTACAACCAGATTGATAAGAAAGACTCTCGGACATTAGTAGTGTAAAGTTCCTAGTTGCACTTGAAATTACTTGGTGCTTTTTGTTAGAGCAAAGTTATTCAAGAAAAAAATACGGACTTGATCCTGTTTAGAGGAATAATAATAATAATAATAATAATAATAATAATACTAATAATAATGATAGTCAGTTCATGTATAGCGCATAACACATTATGAATAACGTTTCTATGCGCTTCCAAAGGACTTGGATGTTATTACCCTGGCTGTAGCTCAAGCAGCTTTCACGCGCTCGGCATTTCAAGGAATTAATTCCTGACAGATACCCATTCACCTCACCTGGGTTGAGTGCAGCACAATGTGGATTAAATTCTTGCTGAAGGAAACTACGTCATGGCTGGGATTTGAACCCACGACCCTCTGTTTCAAAGTCCGGAGACTAATCCACTGGGCCACAACGCTCCACTTTTTATAAAGGGCTATGGAAAAAAGATGATCTGCGTTATAGAAAGCGTCTGCGTAGTTATTGCGAAACTTATTTCCTATTATCGAATTGCAGGACAACACAATTTCATCATTATGTAATATTTTGCCAAACGATTACGCAAGACGATTTTGGTCAGGGCTGACGGTGTATGCATATCGGCCCGCAGTCTGAACTCGGGTTGATTTCGTTGCTTAATAGTGGATACCCAAATACGACACTATATTTCTAATAACGCAGGTTCGAGTCATAGTACACTAGGTGTCCAATTCATTCACAATTGTCTGGGAACAATAACTGAAATAATAATTACTTCACCACTAAAAATCATGAGGAAAGAATACAGTAAAAATAAGCAATATACAATAAAAAAAAGAACTTTTTATTATTTTTTTCTTCATTTTTTTACTTTTAACTTCCCGCAAATTAGGCAAAGAGTTAGAATATACTTTCAATTAAACTGTACTTCAGAATATGGGCCATCGTGTCCTTACTTGATACCAGAAAAGAACGGAATTTGAAGCAAATGCGAATACTATCTTGGGCCCTGTAACATAAGCCTATATAGTGATTGACCCTGGAGCTTATTTTTATAATTGACTGCATTAGTTATCACAAATTGTGTATGAGAGACCGTGAAAAATATTAAAATTAAAAAGAAAGAAGAAAAAAAAAACTGGGCCCTGTTTTGCCACTGGACATGCTGGATGCACCTTAAATCTATATATCACACAAAGCGACGGAGGACAATTCAAAACAATATCTATTTTCATCGTTTTTTTTTTTTTTAATAAAAATAAATTATGCTCTAACTCGAATGGGATTTTTTATATATCATTTGCCTCCTCATCCTGCTCTGAAGAATTCATTTGCTTTTCAAAAGAATATGAGCCAGTGCAACCAATGGGAAAATGCGCCTTTTTTGTTAAAAGCGTTATTTCATAATCATAGCTAACTGTGAAAATCATAAATTAGTATCATTACTTAGATTTTGGAAACATGTAGATTTTCGATCAGTATTTCTCTCAAATATGAATATATTGTTTTGGGAATTTTACTCGCCGTCCGAAGCATTTCTGTTTCAACCGACGAGCGAACGAAACGATTCACTAACAAGAGGGATGTATTATTCATTATGTGAGATCATTCCGAAAAAAATAATTCAATAAGTATGAAGGCCTATATTTTGGGTAAAATTTGGGGGAAGACACCAAGCTGCAAATAACCCCACCCCCCCAAAAAAAAAAACATGATAGTAGACATCTTATAGTTACTGGACTGAAAGTGACCTCTGTATAAAAACGACACTCTAAAAACCAATCAGGCAAAAATGACTATTTAATAGGGTCAGCTGGGTGCAACTGTTATTCTAGTCATATTTGACTATTTTCTAGTCTTGTTTTACCAGAACAGAGTTATTTCTGACTAGAATATTATGTCAGAAATGTGACTATCAGTGATAGCCATACCAGTTGCACCCAGCTTACTACTGGTCTAGTCAATTTGACTCATTTGTTTTAAGAGTGGATGCTTTAAATTTTAAGCAGTTTGTCTAAGATCCGTGGTTTAAACCTGTCACTCTAACGAATATTGTATAAAAATTTTAACAATTGTTTATATTTTTTAAACAACTTGTTTATCAAAAGTTAAAACACAACTTGTTCAAAAGTTGAAACAATAGTTGTTAGATTATACGGGCTTTAACAATGTGCTTAAAGTCTTAAACAGCGTTTTTTACCAGTGTGAATATAGTCATTTTTTACGGTGTAAATATCGTCATAAATTTAGCCTGTTATTCTACGAGCTAGCGAAGCAAGAGAGCAAGGAAATTAGGTTGTGGGAACCGTGGGGGCGTTCTGGTCTTCAGCTTTAAAATGAATTTGAATGATATAATAAATATATAAAAAACCCAATCAACTGAGAATTCCACGGCACCTATGACACGCTTAATATTGAATAGGTAACATAATTCAAAATGGGCATCGTTATGAACTATGTAGGCCTACTACGTCATACAATCTATATAATTATGGCATAATGGTGGTAATAATAATTAAAGATGCAATGTTCCGTTTATGAAATTCCCAAGAATGGGCTTGAATTTTGTAATAGTGTGCTGTTTTGATTATATCAAGCCCAAATTAATAGATGAAATTAAATGATCAAAACTCGTTGTTATTGAACACGTACCCCAAAATATGATCCAATAGAAGCCAATGTCTTACGAAAATTAAACAAACCGAGTTTCTAATCGGACGAGTTCAATGCTGTTGAAACTAACTTACTTATCACTTCTCTCATGGATAAGATCCCTTATGTAACTTGTTACACTCACGAGACCGACAACCCAAAAGACCGACAGCACGCGAGACCGACAGCCTACAGTCATAAGACCTTAGTACTTTTTTGTTATGGCTCACCGCTCCAAACGCATGCGCACTTTGGTTAAAAACCCAACAAAATCGCCGCCTGCCAAGTAATAACATGAGAAGGCCTATAAAACACAATCATGGTATTCGATCATAATTGTACCTCATTTCCCTGGCGGATCCGGGGATGGGGGGGGGGGGGCAAAGCCGGCCCGGGCGCCCCCCTTGAGAGGCACAATTAAAATTTGTTATGTTAAAATGCCGTTAAAACAGAAGTGTGCCCCTCCCCCCCTTTGAAAGTGAAGACTTACACAAAAATAATTTTTGCTTGTCAAATTTTTTCGTGGACGAAGTATACCCTAAACTTTTTTTTTTGCTTGTCAAAATTTTCTATGGGAAAGTGTGCCTCTACCTTGGAAGCTCCTGGATCCGCCCCTGCTTTATTTTGTCACCAAAAGGCGTGGTAAACATTGTTTGTAGTATCGTGTCCGTAATATTAGCATAGCGAAAAATAAACGAGACAACTCAAATTCACTTAAGTCGGATATTGAAAGAAAACAAATATTGCTAACGTAAATGGCGTACCGTGGGTCACGGCAAAGGGGGGGGGGGGGACCAGCCATAATTTTGAATCACTTAGTGGGCGCGCGATCGCCTAATAGAGACTTTTTAAGGACTGTGCCATTAAAAGGATATGTACGTATCTCGCTGATCAAATAATGCGAGCGCGAAGCGAGAGCTGAAAATTTTTGATATTCAGACCTAAAAAGGGACATTATAAGCAAATTCTTGTAACCATGATACGTACCCGTCTCGCTAAACAAACAATGCGAGCACGAAGCGCGAGCTGAATTTTTTTTATATATTGACCCCATCAAACGGGGACATTTTGGATACTCCGAGCTGAAAATATTTATATCTAAATAAAAGAGTAAAATTCATAGCGCAATATGCTGAAAATTTCATCAAAATCGGATAAGAAATAACGAAGTTATTGAATTTTAAAGATTTGCCTTATTTCGGTAAAAAAGTTCTAGGCATGTCTTCATAAATGTTCATTAGATGGGCTGATGATGTCACATCCCCACTTTCCTATGTTATTACATGAAATCATAATTGTTTCATTTTTCATAAATGTGTAAATGATTGGTCTCCAGTATGATGGATTAAGTTGCAGCAATTAATAATTGATGCACTTAATCGTTGTCAATTCAATTGCTTTAGTTCTTGGTAGAATTTTTTGAATAAACCTAATTTCATATAATAAAATACAAAAGTACACGTGGGGATATGACATCATCTGCACACAAAAACTGCTTGAAAACGGGATGTTTTAGTACAACAGGATTATATATCTCGTTAAACAGACAATGCAAGTATCGGGAACGATGAACACATAGGCCCTGGGCAAAATATGTTTCATAAAGTCATGAAATAAATATTTCACATTTAATATAACATTTCTCTTCCTTTCTCCTTTCCCCCAGTTTTTGTTTTGCCAGCCGATGGGGGGGGGGGGCGTAGTTACGCCACTGGCTAACGATGTTGGTATAAAAAAAAGCTATCCTCTCCCTCACCATCCATGTCATCATGTTGTCCGTCAAGTTTGACATTTGTTTTGAATTCGTGCGTCTCCCCCCCCCCCCCTCCAGATTGGCATTTCAAAACCCTATAATATAAATGAATCTACCTTTAATATCTGTTTTACGGCTAAATTATATCATCATCATCACGAAGCTATGCGCGTTGAGAAGCATATACGTTTAAAAGGAGAAGCGATCAAAGTCAATATGATATGATAGTACATGTATGATTATGACGACATACAGATCACGTGATATACCCTGTCTTTATATTTAAAACACGACACAAATCATGAAGATTGGTGAAAAGTATAGTATGCACACCATTATCATAAAAAAATTCTTAGATGTTCCTTTCTTGTGCGCGAAATGGGGTGAAATGTGAATAAAACATTTATATATCCACTTTGAAAAACCAGGAATACAAATTTACGGTGCTTTTCGTTTGATTGCGAATAGGAAATTTTGATTCATTCGTTTCTTTAAAAAAGTAATCTTCAACTGCAACGAGACCCTATAGAAATGAAATTACGAGCATCGATTCGACGATCGAGATCGAAAAAGAGTTCATCAAACTTTTCTCAGTTGAGTTTATAACAAGGTGAACAAACTTTTGCTCGCTGTATAATATGCCGTCTGCATGAAAACCGCACGGATGTGTACGTGTATGTCAAGGCGGATACACTCATTTACTTTCACAACGTACATGACATGTATAGGCCGCTTACACGACTCGCTTCTAATTCTCAAGGTGAACTTCAACAAAATGGGAAAATATTACTGAAAATGTCTACGTGTTTGCAACAGAATTTTGATTGTGCAAGACAAGAGCGTTTTATCTCTTCAATGCTACAGCGTTTTTGATCATTAAGATAATACACATCTGAAGTCATCCAATCGGATTGCTGCATCCAAAAACATCGGTCTGAAGGTAAACACAGGGATGATACTTGGAAAACATAATATTAGAGGTAACTGTCAAGATTTTGTCATTTTTGTTCATTTAATCGTCTAGGTTCACTTGGTAATCTCTTCCTTTCTTGAACAAAATAAATCGTCACGATAGCCAAATTAACTTGCCATCCTCATGATCTACATTGAATACATTAAAAAATGCTCACCCGCAATGCATACATCTAGATCTCACGTTAGAGAGCATTAACTACGTAGGATAATATTCAGAAGTCATACAACGTTTGATTATTAAAGTGAAAGACTGTATAGAAAAATAACCCGCAAAGATGGCTGCGGTCAGCCAAGATCTATCTGTCGTCTGGAATAATTTCTCTCGTATACCTATGGACATCGCTGGCTTCGATGGAAGTCGTTCAGCTCTCCAACCTCTATGGGACGGACTCCGGAGCTTCTTTGGTGACGAGGTCCTCTGCTCACCGGCGTTCCCCGTCGGAATGGCCATCAGTTATTACTTCACTCTCTGCCTCATTTACATGTTCCTCGACCTGTATGGCGTCAAACACTGGGCATGGCTTCGCAAGTACAAGCTTCACCAGGACATCAATGTGACAGCACCGCAGCTCTACACCACCTTGGTACTCACCATGTGGAACCATGCCCTCTATATCGTCCCAGCTGGAGTGCTCCAGTACATCTACTCACCGCCCTTTCCTCTTGATGACGACGCCCCGCTCCTGACGCAGTTCCTCTGGGACCAGACAATCAGTCTCTTCCTGTTCGATCTCTCCTACGGCGTCCTCCACTACTGGTTCCACACCAATAGGTGGGTGTACCGGGCAATTCATTCGGTCCACCATCAGTACCATTCCCCGTTCTGCTGGGTAACCCAGTACCTCCACCCCGCCGAACTCATCTTCGTCGGCGCCACCACGGCCATCATCCCCAAGATGCTCGGAGTCCACACCCTCAGTTACTTCGGCTTCCAGCTCTTCAATATCTGGATAAGCGTCGAGGCGCACTGCGGCTACGAGTTCCCCTTCTCCCTCTCACTCATCGTCCCTTTCAACATCGTAGCCGGACCCCGCAAGCACGATCTCCACCACATGAAGCCGATGTCGAATTACATGCCACATCTGACGTGGCTGGATAAGCTGATGGGATGGGAGTTCAATGGATACGATACGAAGAAACAGAAGATTGCAACGAAATAATGTAATTTCTCTATTCAGTAATTATAAATGTCACGTGTAAGCCTACATGTTTATTCCTTTTCCTCAATGTATTTTCATATTTTTAATTTGTTAAAAAAGTGATATTGTTCTTAATATATACAAATGATAAGTTTTTTTTTTTTTTTTTTTTTTTTTTTTTGGGGGGGGGGGGGGTTGTGTAGTTTTTTATTCCTTTACCGCAAAGTATTATTAATATGTTCAGTTTGTTTTTTGAAAAAAAGGTGTTACTGTTCTTTATACGCGAGCTGAATTTCCGATTTAAAGTTGCGGCTTTTATATTTATTATTTTTTTCATTTGTAAATGAATAATAACTACGTACAATATATTGCAACTTTGGAAAATCAATTAATTATAATTTCTTTTGATATTCATTACTCGAGTTCTTGCGATACCTTCTTTACTTGCTTACAAAGTTGATTCTATAGAATTATAATCTGTTGAGAATGAAATTCGACCAATGATCTTTCACAACGAATGAAAGTGATGTGAGTTTCAACATGTTCAATCAGTCATATTGTAATTTCTAATCATGTCTAGATCAATTTATATGGAATTGCATGTATATATACTGCACTGCAAAAACGCCGGTGTTAATTCATCACCAACCCGGTATCGATATCGGAAAACACCAGAAAAGTGTTGAAACAATTACACCAGTTTAGAATCAAACCGATATTGGTTTAACACTAATTTCTTTAATGCATATCTGGTGTTAGCCTAACGCCAAACCGGTGTTGCTTCAACATCTCTCTGGTGTGGACCGATATAGATACCAGGCTATAGTGTTAAATTAACACACTGTAAAAAATGAAGTGCTGATTTAGCACTTACAGTGCTTGCATAGTGACAGCACTACGAGTGCTGATTTTCTAGTTTAAATTTGAACAAGAAAATCAGCACTCGTAGTGCAGTCACTATATAAGCACTGTAAGTGCTAAATTAGCACTTCATTTTTTACAGTGCATCGGCGTTTTTTTTTCAGTGTATAAAGTTGATTCTATAGAATTATAACCTGGTGAGAATGAAATTCGAGCAATGATCTTTCACAGTGAATGAAAGTGATGTGAGTTTCAATCAGTCATATTGTAACTTTAAATCATGTCTATATAATTTATATGGAAAAACTGCATTTCCAGTAAGAAATAGCTTCTATTGATTCTATTGATATTCATACTATTACTACAATTCTTGCGATAGCTTATTTCCTTGCTTGTAAAGTTGATTCTGATGATGAAAATGAAATTCGACCAATGATCTTTCACAGTGAATGAAAGTGATGTGAGTTTCAATCAGTCATATTGTAATTTCAAACCATGTCTATTATTATTATTATTATTATTATTTGTTTGGCGTCACCTGTGCCTGGGAGGCGAAAAGCGAACTGAATCATTATTAGATGAATTCATATGAAAGTATACCAAAAAAAAAACCTGCATTATATATACTGTAGACTAAGTTACAATGTGTAAATAAAATGCCAATCTTAAATTTGGGAAGCAGCATATGAGGAAACAATCTTCAATCAAACAGTTTGTTTTTTTATCTTTCTGATGAAATTCACAATGTCCTGTATTGAGTATGTTTTGAATCTCGATATAAAGTGCCTCCATAACGCATCTTCGTGTATCTGGTTTTTACGAAATATCTTAATTCTCAAACCTTCCAAACAGTTAGATATTGTTCTCAATATGCAATTATATTTCGGATATACAATGTATAATAATGATGACGGGTTCATGAGGATTTTAAATCCTTTAAAGGATAATGTAAAAATATGACTTTATCAATAATGTATTACGTACATGAAAATAATGCTGTTTTAAGTGTCCAAGAACCACTGTTCTCTGGTATTATAAGTATGCTGAAAGTTGTGAACTTTATTACTGAAAAAAGGTGATTTCTTTTGAATTATTAATAATTATTTTCATTGACCCGTATCATGAATTCTGGTTTAACTCGGGTCACGAAGCCTGAGATGAAATGATGGGAATCAGAGGATGAAAAATCTCGGTTTACCTCTACCTTGAATTTTTTCCTTGTCTCGTTTTTGTCCTCGTCTTCGTAAAAAAAAAATATGGCTTCAGAAATCATTCCCGGACAATACTGTCACTTCAAGTACTTGGTGTGCTTATAAATTACAAATGTATACCACATCTTATGTCAATTATGGCACTGATGTACAGATGGGTGGGCTCTTGCCCCCCCCCCCTAGATTTTTCACGACCAAGAAAAAAAAAAGGGGGGAGGAGAAAAGGAAAGAGAGAAGGGTGATATATGATTTAATTTTCTGAATATTATGTCAAAATCTATCACAAAATTTGATTTTTGTAATGTCACAATGTTTGCTTGCTCGCAACTCTTTATGAAATAATGTTACGCAATGCGCCATTTCTAGCCCCCTCAAAATTTTGGGCTCATTATGGGTTCGTAATACCAAAGCCAATATCAAGTTTATGCTCAGAGATTAATATAGCGATGGATGTTGTTATATCATCAAGGCATGCAATGCAACTCTATTATCAGACGACTGTTATAGCATCTTAATAGTTATACGATGCACATCGACAGAATTTTGTTTTTAAATGACTGTATTTATCATTTTATGTAAATTTATGTTCTTTTGTGCAACTTGATGTTGTCATGTGAAGCGATGATTCAGATGACTATATATTTTGAATGATGAATCGATATATGACCTAAACTGGCGACATCATGCTCAACACATTCACCATAAATGCATTCTTGTAATATATATTTTTGTATGTACTTCACATGAACTCAAGCATTGTATAATTTTGAAATTTCCTTCTGTGTTTATGCTAGTTTACTTGTTGGTAGAATGATCTATGTGAATAAAGTCGTGGTATAGTTCATTAATGATTCCCAAGAAAAATATAAATTGCTACATGAAAAAGAAGAAAAAGCGAGACACCCCCCCCCCCCTCCGAAACGCCTCATTTAGAGTGCAGACAAAGAGTGAATTATAATGGTTTAGATTGAATGCACATTTTCTCTCATTCAGAAGTGGCCGCAAGGAATGAAATGAATAATAAACTTCCCGTTCTCCTTTTTAGAGAGTAGAAATATGAAATTTTATGGTGATGGTCATTTATTTTTAAAATCAATAACGGTGTATTTGAGGGACACTGATACAAATCGTGTATTCAATTCCAATTGTAGTTTTCGAACAGTATTATTGACGAGAGAAAGGAATATTTTCCAATCTTGCAATTGTTATTTTAGCGTTTGTAAATTACCGATGAGTTAAAAAAAAAAAAATCAGATTATATTTTCGAAACCTCAAACAATCTGCTCTACCTTACCTTTTCACAAACTTATTGCTTATTGATTGAACATTTGTTTTTCTATACAATGAATAATGAATTGTTATTCCAATATATTGCTTATAACAATGTTTGCCTATTTTTTACGAATAAAAATTATTGTAGGATAATTAAATGGATTTAATGTGTCATGTAAAAAACGAGGTGTTATAGATAATGATAATGATAAATATCAGCTTGAGCAATATTGAAATCTATATTCAAATAAATCATTGCAAATGCACTGGTCATTATCATCCCTCAGAATTAATGATGCATCGATTACCATTTATACACATTTGCGAATGAAGTATGCTTAAAACATTGAAAACTGCTTGGATTCATTTATATATTTATACATTCCACCCGCGGATCCGGGGGGGGGGGGGGGGTTAACAGGGATGTGATTTGTAAAAAAAAATAGAAAAAATAAGAATAAAAGAAAAGAAAACAAAGGCCATCGATGCACAAATTCAAGAACTTCATTTTTTTAGGAGTGCGCCTTTCCTTTTTTTACGGGATGTGCCCTTACAGTCCGCCCCTCCCTGGATCTGCGCCTATATTTCTACGGAAAATCAAAACAAAGGTTTTCATATAGGCTACCGATAGAGTGAATTGTTAGTAACCTATCCAAATACTTGCTTCCTAAAATGCAATTTGTAACAAGTAAGAGCATAGGAACATACAAAGTAATGAGAATGGATGTTTTCAACGATATCAAGTAAAAAGACGACTTTTGTGTTGTATTGAAAATATTTTTTTTTTTTGCCGCTTGCCATATTATTCGATGTATAGCATAATAATGCGTAAACGATTTTTACTATTACCTTGCCAATTTATAATTACCAACTAGCTGTTGGTAATCATAGCGATGACATGCTGACTTTGCAGTATAATTGATATGATCACAATGTTGTATTAACAGTATGGCCGTACGCAACCGGAAGGGGCATGGGTGGCAGTTACCCCCCCCCCCTCCCCCCCCAAAAAAAAAAAATGAAAACTTTCATTTCTTAACCGAAAATTTTTACAGAATTCAACAAACGTGTTTACGAAATCCTTCAATTTTTTTTAGAAAATGCAAAATCGCCCCCATGACAAGCTCTTTCGCTTTCGAGTTTCTTCAAAAATTTATACGAATCTTGCCCCTCCTGAAAAAAAAGAAATCTGCGTACGGCAATGATTAACACTCTTACTTTTGTGTTTTAAGTGTGTTTATTTTTTTTACAGTAAAGCAACTGCAATATACAGGGCTATAACGTCAACATTTGTTAAGTGTGTGAAATTATAAATGAAGAAACCTACCGTTGGGTAAGTTTGACTTCCAATATGTTATGTGTATCCATATTTTAACACACAGCATTGTACAGTGTTTGTTATAAGATTTAACATTTAAGGAATTACTCAAATCAGGATGATTCTTTTATATTCCCATTTTTTGTGGGGATATTGAGTCTTGAGTCTATTGAATACCTAATTCATTTGATTATGTGATTGTGGTTATGAAATGTGACTCGAAATGAAAAGATTTGATAAATTATTTGAACTAAAGCTATCAACGGTGTCAGGAAAGTTATTTTGTTGTTTTGTTACTTGTAAATGGAATTCTTTTTTAAATTTAGTATAAGACACTAAGAGAGTACGTCCGTTAGGGATAATGTGAAGTGATAAAAAAGCTTAACCGTTATTAAAACTGTTGTTCTATACATTGTCAGATCTAAGATCATAAAAGAGGATACCACGAGATAATTAATTTGATATATGATTTCCGTAGATTATTTAGTGGTGGAGCGCGGTTGGAGGGGAAATACATGCCGTGTGTGAAGGATTGGTGCAAGTTGATAGTGGTGATGTTTGTGGTGTTGGTACCGGTTGTGGTAATGTTACCTGGTGCTGTTGATGGTAGAGGAGATGTTGCTTATAGTGGTGTTGTTGTGTGTAAATGGGTGCGTTAAAGGTATTTTTTGTGGAAAGAGAATATTTTCATTTTTCATTTGTTTAATTTTGTTCAGAACAGATGAGCAATTTTCTCACTATTTAGAATGAATGTGTTGGCCCGTCAAAAGGGTATTCCGATCTGCACTAGATAACAAGGGCGTATAGGCGGGGGGGGGGGGGGGTGCTTTAGTTCAACCTCCCAAGGATGTGCACCTACCCAGCATGCTCAAAACCAGCCTATACGCCATCGGATAAAAGGTTAAAATTATGAGGTTATTGATCAAAACGGAAATGGGATTATTTCATCCTTTTTTGTCGGTGACACGACAGTTGCTCCGGCGACAATTGGTCTGTGCTTTATTTCGTCTAAGATAAAGGGTTAGGGTTGCAATGGGGTTTTATGTTAGGTTTAGGTTTATGATAGGGTATTGTATTAAATACATTGCTGAAGTTGGTAATTCTATAGGGTTTGGAATTTAAAGCAGAGCAATTGTCGCAGGAGCAAATGTCATGGAACTTTTTTTAAAAAACAACACGTCTTGTTTATGGTACCTCCCGTAGGAACTCGGCAGGACAGCGTTTTGCTGGTAAACGCCAAGCTGGCATACCAATTGCCGAGGAAACATTTTACGTCTAGGTTAATCAGTCATAGTGGCTGACCCTATGCTAGAGCCGACAGATATTACTCTCATGTCTTTTTATCAAAGTGGAGACAATGGCAGAGTAGGGATTCGAACTCACTTGCGATTATGAGTCCAATGCTCTAACCACTGGACCACACGACCCGTAACCTCTTAATTGAACTTTAACGAAAGTTTAACTGAATATATCAACGCGGTGGCCTTTAGAGGTGTGGCGAGTGCGCACCCACTTTTCGAACTTTACATATAGACAAATTCAAGACATGAGTTCGATGAACTTCAAGATCTTTGATAATTAATGACCTTATTACGGGCTGACTTCAGGCAGGTGGTTATCTCGTGAAGTACGGAGTTATCAGGTTAGTTTGTTTGCTAAACTAGCAGATTATATTGACAGCGATGTCAAGAGGAATTGATAATTCGGCGGAGTTGAAGACTCAATGAAAAGGTCATTTTGAAATATTAATAAGAGCGCGGAGGGAAAAAAAATGAAAAGAAGGAGATTGTTGCCGATACACTCATAACATCATTTAAATTCCACAAATTTCAGAAGATATATTTTTCCATTTAATTTATTTTTTTAATTTGGCCATAAACTGATTATGAAATAGTGCATGATCGGGATGAGAAAATACGAGTTTAAGAAGAACGAATGTGCAAGTAGCATGGTTAGAGAAAAGGGGGAATAGATTAGAAAGCAAAAAGAAAGGAGTCATTCTTTATTATCAAAAGCGATATGAATTGATCACTTTACCTCCACAAAATTCTAATTCGTACAGTACAGCTGTAATCTCTATATACTTGCATCTTAACAATATTATTTACAAGGAGATGACCTACAGCCTTCGGTTCTCTGGTTCTTAGCAATCGAATAAAAATAACAAGAACAAAAAAAAAATATTTCTTGAATATTCTAGTCGTTCTTTGTGTCCTGGAATTAAAATTCTAAAGTATTTACTTCCAATCAAACTATATTATGATAATGAAAACACGCACACCAATTAGCTTGCTCAAAAAGTTCGTCCGGCAAAACATGTTTTGGTCTTTAGAGGTCAGGCAAAGTTTGATCAGTTAGTTATTAAGACAAATACCGTTATGACCCCCTTGCGAACTTTTTACTATATCTTAATTAGCACTAGTTCTTTATCATGAAAACCAAATCAAGGGCTGTTATAGAAAACAATCTACCCTTGTCGTCAAACTTTTATGCAAATGAACGTGTTCTGACACTTTCTCATTATTGTGAGTTCATAGTAATGGTTAGAGTTGGAACGGTTAGAACTAGTTTCTGTGTTTCTTTCGGGGATTATTTTTGCCTACCCCCACCCCCTCATTGCCAATAATAAATCGTGTTGCCGATAATTTTTCTGAAAGTCTAAGACCAGTTCGGTGTCATCATTTCGGTTATTTTATTCAAAGCCCCCTTTGGATTCGCTTTTTATTAGCTTCTTCTTCTTGCAGGGTTGTATAAGGAGTCGGCCAAAATATCAAAGCAAGGTGCACATACAGCATGGGACGTGTAGATAAAATAATAAGATTTAATGAGTCTTCCATTAAAATGTTGTTGCAAAAGACCCTAAGTCCGAGATGGTGTCGGTAATGGCCCCTATTTTGACTGGCTTTGATGTCTCTATTCAAAGTAAAATCATCATAAAATTATATCAAGGTAACTCATTCTTATGATACATGATACGTAAAAATTGCAATTTGCAATTTATGAATATCAGTAACTTTTAGTGTTTTCAGTCTACAAAATAAAGGATCAGAAACGAGGTTTTAGCAGCCCAGACACGTTATGTTAGATTGTGAGTATAGTTCATATAAATTCTGGGGCAAAACGAGAGAATTCTAATCTTTTAAAGGGATGGTCCGGGCTGAAAATATTTATATCTAAATAAATAGAGTAAATTCACAAAGCAAAATGTTGAAAATTTCATCAAAATCGGATAACAAATAACGAAGTTATTGAGTTTTAAAGTTTATCAATATTTTGTGAAAACAGATATGCACACCGTAATGAATATTCATTGGGTGGGCTGATGATGTCACATCCCCACTTTCCCTTATCTTATTACATGAAATAATAAATGTTTGATTTTCTTCGTCATGCTGACCCAGGGGCGTAACAGGACTAGAAAGAATAGCGGACCTAATTTGGATCCTTGTGGTACTCCGATAGACACGCTTTCTTTCCCCAGAAATAGATTTATTATACTGGACACATTGCGACCTCATATTCAGATACGAATCAAACCATGTTAGCGTTTTTTCGCACTGGCTATATATCCAAGAGACTGAAGCTTATTTAGCAGTATATTATATTGGTGTTAATAGAGTCAAATACACGACCAAGATCAATTGTTATTATTATTTCGGTAAAAAGGCACGTCCTCATCAATATGCAATGGGTAGATGATGTCATCTCCCACTTATTCTTTTGTATTTTATGATATAAAATTATTTTCATTCAGTACTTCATCCTTCAAGTATGTGTAAAAAGAGAATTGACTACTGATTTACTGTTTATCATATTAGCAGATTTTTTTTAATTATTGTTACATCTGAAGGAAGACATGTTTTAAACACACATAAATTAATATAAGAAATACAATCTTATTTCATGTAGGCCTAACAAACTAATAAGAAGGAAAAGGAGACATGGTATCATCAGCTCGACTATTACATACACTTGGGATACTTGGGGCATTTGTTAAACCATTTTCATTGATAATAACATCCCTTGAAATTCAATAATATTCTTCTTCATCAAAATAATTTTGATGAGGTTTTTTTAGTGTGATGCTGGTTAAATTTTACTCTTCTTATTATTTTCATCCTGCATGGAGTAACCCCCTGAATAGTGTATTCTCTCTTGCTACGTACACTACCTAATCAATGCTTTCCCTTCAACATTTGGTATTATTTTGAATAATGATAAAGGTGGTTATGAAATCATACAACATCGCTTAGGGGAAGAAATGCGTAATCATCCTAAATCAATATGTAAATTTTTAAGGTTGTTAACCTCGAATACGTAACTTATTAATGTCGAAGTAGATCATAGATTAGCTATAAAAATATCGAACGATCTTATGATGAATAAATATTAATTGCTGTCGTTAAATTATTTCATCTTTGATTATTCTAGCCCCTCGTTCAAGATAAAAGGTGGTGAATAGTCAGAAATTCTTACTGTAAAACCAGCATGAGCTAGTGGGTGATTAAAAGACATTATACACTGTAAAAATGCTGTTAAAGTGTTAAGCAACGCTGTTTAAGCTCGTTACTCTATCAAACATCTATTATTCAATATTGTAAACAAGTTGTTTTAAAAAGTTTTTAATTTTTTTTAAAAGTTTAAGGAATGATAATGAGTGACGGGCTTAAACAGCGCTGTATAACATTTTAACAGCGTCTATGCAGTGTATAGGAAGTTCTCACATCGCGGCGCAGAACAGATACAAGAACATAGAAAATGTATTGTCAATGCCCTTCATGACAAAGACTAACCAAGAATTCATTGTCGAAAATCGGTGAATCAAAACAGCTGTTTCGTCCAGAACTCGAGACAAACGACATACTTTGCAATTTTTCGTCAGCTCCGCAACTTAGGACGAAGCTATACCGTTCCTGGTCACCAGTTTTCGACAAAGACCTCCAAGCTTTTCTTTGTCATTTGACGGACAATACATTTACTGTCTCTTGAGTCCGTGTTGCGTCTCTGTGCCAAACTAACTATTGAGGTAACCTAAATAATATTTCTATTTCGTTGGGGGTGGTGTCACTTACCATTGAGAATTTCATACTCCATGAATATCATTATTCATCCAGTAATCTTGAAGCTCTGAACTTTCCTAAGTCTTTTTGTACTTCTTGAAAAATGCTTAATGTAATGAAGGTCAATACTAGATTTCCTCTGTCCATATTCTCTGAGATTTATTACACTCATTTTCGAAGTTCCGAACGTATCACCCACATAACGTACAACAAAAGGAGAAACGGAGTGAGCTGAACAGGTAACACAAAATTTCTGTTTAAAAAATTAATTTATTTCTTAAATAATAATCTTTTTATTTCGTAATCCCATAATTCCATGTACGCAGAATATCGCAATTCATGTGCGGATGATATAATAAACATGACAAAAAGGAGACAAAATATATAGGATAATATCATCGTCCATGATTCATTTTCAACTTATTTTCAAGGAATTCGTTGATCATCTTTCGCAATGTGTGTGACAAGGTAGAGAGATCCATATTAGACGCGTGTTGACAGGCGTAGCGAGGCGTGGATCGCGGAAATGTCTCGAAGATAAATACATCTGCAGGAATGACACAGGGAAAACATTAAACGATAATAAAACAGAGACACGCGAAATATTATAATAAAACCAATCATTTACTCTCTATACCGACAAACCATAGGCCTACCTATCACATCTTAAATGTCTCTAGGGGTTTATTATGTCTTTGCTTTAAGGCCACCGCACACCTTACGACTGTTTGCGATCCGATTTTGGAACAAATCGCATTTTGCTCATTTTCTGAAAATGTGAATGGAACATATAATTTTATTTGAGGTTTTAAATTAATTGAAAGAATACTAATATAACCTTTTTGAAAGATTGCAAGCCTTTATTTCGGAGAAAAGGCCAAATTAGTTTCAAATCGTAGCCAATCGTACGACTGCTATGACGTCATTACGACTAGTTATTAAATTCGCTTTTATTCTAAGAAGGATGATAGCATAGTCACAGATTTGAAAATAGGTATTCGTATACGATGATTTAGAACATTACACAGTAAGATATTCCAAGCCTCAATGTTAGCATCAAATCCTACTACAGTTAATTCTGAAATCGGGTCGCAGACCAGACCAGACCTTTAGTCACACAGTGGGGTTCATGTGACTTGGAGAAGACTTCATATTAAAAATGTTGCATTATGGGTAAAAAAGACAATATTATTGGGGTAATATGCTCATCGAGCTGAAAATTTCATGCACAAAGACAATCCTATATAGAAGGTAATGATTGTTTACTTATTATATCCAATTTAAATAGGAAAATATCAATAAAAAACAAATAAGTGAGATGTTGGGGGCCATGGGTATACGATCCCGATAGACAGAGAAAGGCTATGCTCCCCCTCCCCACCCTGGATTTTGGAAATTTGCACAGTATTGCACGGGAGAAGGTCGCCTCATATGCCCCCACCCCCGCTCCTGCCGTGACGAAAAATCACTTAAAATCGCCTGGAATGGCGGGTGGGGCATATACTTCTTTAAAAGTGCAGTGACTCTCGCCATTATTCTTTCTCCTGTAAAAAAATATTGCATTTATTTTGGAAAATGTTTGAACACGCCTCAGGTCCTATCAAACTCTACGCCATTAATTGCATAAATAAATTGAGGCTCATGAAACTTCAGTCAGTGAACTGTTTATCTCATCGTCATAGTTCTTGGTGCACTTTGTAATAAAGTTTACATTTATAGCCAAGGAGTTATAAAAGTATGTTCGTTGTGATTTTGAAACGTGGCAAGTAGTTCGTCAACACACTAGATGCAAACAAAATGAGACTATGCAAACTTTGAGAATAATGTCTTTGACCCCCCTGAATTAAACAGAAATCTTTTTGATGAGATAAAAGTTCACCCCTTTATTCATTACGCTTAATATCAGTTCATGATGATTCGTTATCGTCTTTTTTGTCAAGACTGTTTAAGGAAGTTCCACTGTAGTTAAAATGATGTCCATATTTTCAACCTACTTTGCGTAGAGTCGCTTTGATACGTTTGTAGGCATGATATGCAACAACAACAAAAACGACAAAATATGATTTATGGTTATTGTTTTTCTCTTGAAAATCAAGAGAATGTCACAATCAAGAGACTTCTTAATGCCGCCTGGCAGGGTCACGATGTTCAGTCTAAATTCTTACAAGTTCGTCAAACCCATATACATGTATTTGTCATAATTTTTTGTCAGAAAAATGAAGACCCAAGGTGGAGAAAGCGTCCTAAAAATATTTAATAAGGTGCCTGTTTTTGTTTTTTGTTGTTTTTTAAATATCAATAACAACATTACCGATTTAAGCCAACAGCGCTCCTACATGTATAGTTTAAAAAATAATGCGAGAAATGACTATATCTTCGAAAAACCCAAATATTCTTTTTATATTTTTTTATTATTATTGTGGAACCGATTTGTATGCCTGAAATTTGTATAATTTAACATCATCATAAATATTACATTCAGTTTCACTTCAGTGTAATATGTATAGTGCCAACTCTCACCTATTTCTCCGATCACTGTCTTATGTTTTTGTTGTCATTTTTCCATACCATGATAATTTTTGTCCATTACGCTTTTGTCTTTATGTTAATATATATTTTTTCATGTTTTATACTCATTTCATATATGATTTTTTTTCATGAAAACCTATGTCATTACTTATTTTCTATCAGTGTTTTTTATTTCTGTATATACCACGTTTATATGCATGTACATTTGACTGGCTCCCTTGAAAATTGGTTTGAACGGGACAACCATGTATTTTTAAAGTAAACGTGAATAAATAAATAAATAAAATAATGAATAAATAAATACATAAATAAATAAATAAATAGTCAAATTATTAAATGATTAAATAGATCAAAAGGTTAATAAATAAATAATCAAATTAAGAAAAATGATTTAATAGATCAAAGGATAAATGAATAAATATATAAATAAATAAACAAGTAAATAAATAGACAAATAGGTAAATAAATAAATTAATTAATTGATTAATGATTGAATAAATAGATAATTAAATAAATAAATAAGGATGAACTTT
This sequence comes from Lytechinus pictus, assembly GCF_037042905.1. NCBI lineage: Eukaryota > Metazoa > Echinodermata > Echinoidea > Temnopleuroida > Toxopneustidae > Lytechinus > Lytechinus pictus. The sequence goes on along the minus strand of NC_087249.1, from coordinate 7,571,898 downwards.
ATCTTTGAATATTCAACTCGGTTTACTCCTCACCTCGTAATGTACTGTCACACTAAAGAATGTGCTGAGGATGACGGTGAGGATGACGATGATGATGATAGATATGACGACGACGTTGAGATGTAAAAATATTCGTGGTCGTCATCACGTCCGTTGAACTTCCAGAGGATTATCAACCTTGAAATGCTACTGAGTACGCCCGGTATGTTAGGTAGCTGATGTGAGAGGGAAAGGGCGGAGTATATTAATACGGCATTTCAGCAATCACTTCGCTGACGCTTTCTATAACGCAGAGAATCTATTGTCAAAAGCCCTTCATGAAAAAGCAGTCTCTGAATAAAACATGAATCAAGAATCTCTGCGAATCAAGATAGCAGTGTCGTCCTAGACTCAATTTTGTCGTCCGGTCCGAATCTTAAGACGATGTGCTGTCCCGGTCCACCAACTTTCGACAATGACCTCTAATCTGTCCATTGTGATTTGACGGGCATTTTCAATAGATTCTCAACGTTGCAGAAAGCTTCTGCGAAGTGGATGCTTAAATACGCTATCGACTTATCTGTTTTCATTACATTCGGCAGAAAGAAAACCAGAGCCTATGAACAGAATGACAATGTCAAAGAAATCAAGTACTTCTTGTGTGCATACAGTATTAATTTTGTATATCATGGTGTCTACTGCGGGTGTCCGATCTATAAAAAAAAATTGTTTCTTTATTAGTTTAAAAAAAAAAAATTAATCTTTTGCCCTTTTCTCACTTATCTGATATTCGATCACTAATTTTGTAGGATAAGTGCTAAGGAAGGGCATATCTAAAGTGGTAGTAGTTGAATTAAGATGGCGTTCTTCAATCTCTCATACGCGCCAGTGATTTTCGTAAGTAGGACTTCGGCGAAGGAAAGCCCATGTCACGTCAAACCATTTGGCGACGATTATATGAATACGTTAATATTAATTAGTCACCAATCCATCTATTAGTAGGTCCTACAGAATTTCATAACATCTTCGCCAAATGATAAATTCAATATATACAAATACATAATTGACAAAGTAAATAACGAGCGTGATACATGATTGTCGTGGAAAATGCAAGGATGGTTGGATGGTTAGAGAAACCAAAAAAGAAAAAAAAATATCGAGAGAGGGCGCGAGGTAAAATAAAATCAGAATAATCAATTAATCTGCAAGAGAAATACATAAATAAATGAATAAATAAATATCAATAGTAATAAGTTAATAAAATAACTAGGATGAAAGTATACACAACTTCCACTACACTCTTGTAAGATTGGTATATTTGATGATACTCCAGTTTGAAAATACTAATGTGAGACTTTAGAAAAAGACGGGCTTTCATCTCCAAGGGGTATCTTTATTTTATTAACGGTCTTTTCAACTTTAACTTTATATATATATATACTTACTGATATAAATGTGTCATGAAGAAGAATACCGTATGATAACCAAAGGGACGAAGAGATGAGGGTGGCGATGCTGAGGGAGGCCGAGATTGTCTTGGCTGATTTAGCTCGTATGCAATGCACCTTTAAAATAAAAGAATACCATTTGGAATAAGGCATGGGCAACTTTCCTGACAGGAAAAGAGATGACATCTTTTAATAACACATTAACAATTTCACATTCTTGATCTTCAAGTTGTCTGAAAGGTAATTTGCCAATTCGTCGACTCATCGCATACTCTACCTTCATTTAGTCTAATGCCATTCCGTTCATCAAAATTTCGTCTAACAACCATTTGGTCCAATAACCATTTCATCCAATAATCACTTCGTCTAATCACCAGCTTGTCTATGACCATTTCGTTTCATAACCAGTTGGCCAATTCCCATTTTATTTTCATTTATTTCGCACAATTAACACTTAGTCCAGTTAAACCAAACGGTATATGGACTAAATGGCTATCGAACAACTGGTTATGAGAAATATTGAGAGTGGACGCAATGATATTTAGACCATGTTGATCAAATGATAGTAGATGAGTTGGTTATTGGATGAATTGGCATTGACTAATTGGAAATAATCTGTCTGAAACGTGGAAACGAATGTTTTGATTTTTTTAATACGTTTTTGAAAATGACATTTTAGATAAAGATTAATGTTCTCGCATTAGTAGTGGTAGTAGTAGTTGAATTTGCTGGCGCTCTGCAATCTCTTCTGGCTATATCATGCAATTAAAGTGGTACTCTTCAAACAAAATACAAAAAAAAATCGCTAAAATTGGACAAGGAATAATAAAGTTATGACATTTTCAAGTCTTAAATAAATTCGGTGAAGCAGTTTTATACATAGGCCAATCATCATGGATATGCAATGAGCAATCTGATGATTGATGTCGCATCCACAATGCATGAAATTATATTTAGTCAAATCTTAATGTCGAAGATTGAAAAAAAAAATTGAATTGACTGTTGATGTATATTGCTGCAACGTATTCTGCTAGACTCGAGACACCATAAGGCAATGTATAAAAATATGTAATAACTATGATTTATGTGATAACATAATGTTTTCACAACATATTGCCAAACTGATTAGTTGACAGATTTTTGATGAAATTTTCAGCGTTTTGCTCAGTGTTTAAAAAAAACTCTATTCATTAAAATATTTTGTTCTTAGCCCCTGTGTACCCCTTTACGCTGGATGAGGGCGCTATAATTATTAAGCCCCGAGGAGTCAACGTCACTGCCTTCTCCGACAAAAATAAAATAGGGCATTTTCGCGATCTCTACGCAGACACTTTATATAACGCAGAAAATTTTTTGTCAAAAGCCCTTCAATGACAATTAACAGCTTTTGTCGAAAATCGGTGAACCAAAACAGCAGTGTCGTCCTGGACACTAGACAAACATTTGCAATTTTGTTGTCCGGTCCGAATATTAAGACGAATAGCTAGCTGTCCCATTCCACCAACTTTCGACAAAGACCTCTAATCTGTCCAATGTGATTTGACGGGCATTTTCAATAGATTCTCAACGTTGCAGAAAGCGTCTGCGAAATGGATGTTGAAAAACGCTATTGACTCTATTGTGATTCGACAACTAAGGATTTAAACATTTAGAATAATCGTTAGGCATGCAGAACGCAATCATCAGACAATTCTATGTCGCAACGATTTCTAATAAAATCACTCTACCTTATTATTTCCTTAAATATTGGTAATCAAAGATTATTGCAAACGCGAAAGCTATTTCTTACAGAATGCTCTCTTTTTTTTTCACTTGAAAATTGGACACGACTGTGCATCGCGTCTCCTCACCATGTCACAAACGGGAGCAACGAACATCAGAATGGTTACTATGCTGGCGACGAGACCGACTTGTTTGAGGGCCGAGGCACGTGTTGGGACGAACTGGGAGATGTAAATGTAAAGTGCAACAAGAAAGGCTATTCCGGCTATGGTTTGTTGGACGGGGCGAAGCTGGAAAAAGAAACAGGGAGATTCATTATATCTTTTATTTTAACTAAAGTAAATAGATTCACAGACATTAAAACAAATGTTTTTTATCATTATGCAGCTGTGTGACAGCTATATGAGGTCTATGTGGTTAAAGGACAAATTAAGAATTTATTTGAATTAAAAAAAAATCCAACAAGCATAACACTGAAAATTTCATCAAAATCGGATATAAAATAAGAAAGTTATGACATTTTAAAGTTTCGCTTAATTTCACAAAATAGTTATATGCACATCCCGGTCGGTATATGCAAATGAGGGAACTGATGACATCACTCACTCACTATTTCTTTTGTATTTTATTATATGAAACATGAAATATTCTTATTTTCTCCTCATTATCTTGTGAAACAAAGTTTTATTTCTCCCTGAACATGTGGAATTATCATTGTTTAACATTGAATGGTTCAGTCAAGTTGATCCTTACTGTCAAATCTGTAAAAATTGAAATTTTGTATAATTCAAACAATAAAAAACAAAAGAAATAGTGAGTGAGGGACATCATCGATTCTCTCATTTGTATGTGACTAAATTGTGCATATAACTATTTTGTGAAAAATAAGCGAAACTTTAAAATGTCATAACTTTCTCATTTTAAATCCGATTTTGATGAAATTTTCAGCATTATCTGATTTTTTTCTATTAATTTAAATCAACATTTTTCTGAGGTGGACTTGACCTTTAACAAAACTCAATGCGAATTCGTTATTTCACAAAGAAATTCAAAATTTGGACTCATGCATAGTTTTAACAATAAAAAGAAAAACTCGGTTTGTTGAGTCTATAATAATCTATTAAGTTCATTATCATAGACCCTATTTCTCTCCGATTGGCATGCCTTAGTTTGCTTCGTTCATGAGGTCGTTGCAGATCTTTAGAAAACAACAAATTAGACTTTCCTATTTCTTATTTTCAGACAAAGATCGACTTTTTAAACAACTGTTTTATGAATAATATCGGCTAGAATAATTTGTGTATATTTATATATATATGCTTCTCTTTGTTTTCAAAGGACATTGTGCAAATTTCCTAAAGAAAAAAATATGACACTGATGGACTGGATCAATCGTAACTCTTTGTAAGACGCCAAGACGGGGCCCAGGGTTGCATACCTTGTTTTGTGTAAAGCGTATATAGATACAGATGTAGGAGAGTTGAACAGCAAAACCGACCACATTGACGATGATGATGGCCTTATCAGCGCATAAAAACCCGTAGGTTCCCCACATCACAATGCTAAATAAAAGGTAAAGGTAAGGATAAATTCAATTTGTTGTAAGTGTACATGTATATGTACAAGGATCAAGGAGCACAACGTTGTTGCACAATATTTTACGCACGTAGTCTTTTTTTTTAATTTAAGCCCCGTCACTCTAACAACTACCCCTGTCGTTGTCCGGACAGTCAATTTCAGACAGCCATTTTGGACAATAATAACAAGCGAAGTTTCATCATTTTATAGTACAAATTGTTAGACAATATTATAGAGAACAAAATAGAAAATGATTACAACTATTGAATTCATATAGTTTATAGTGTAAGTCCAAAGACAAAAAAGAAGGCAAAATTATAAAGTGTCCTTACACCCGACCCTCCCCCCTCCTACTTTTTAATCCTGCATATAAAGTTACTGTAACAGTCTTCAACATACTTTCAAACTAACTTTAAATAAAAAACCATGACAAATAATTGATTATACTTCATTAGTATAATTTAGGAAACAGTCGGATAGCGTGAATAGACAAAAAAAAAAAAAACCCGCGAAATTACAGGTTTAGGGGAGGAGAATGAACAACACGTGTTAAAGAAGAATTGCCGAATAATTATAAGAACTATATTTTTTTATTGATTTATCATTCCATTAGATTGAAAATATATATATATTTTTAAGTTATGTCCTTAGTTACAATCCTAGGAATTTATAGTGTGAGAATAAACAGATGACCAATCACTTCCGTTGTACTTTAAATCTATTTAAATGTGCGTATTTTAGCGTATTTGCATCTCGCTTGTGCAATTTATATTGATATTTCACCCAACCAATTAGGATCTTTGATATAGATATTTTAGAGGGGCCCCAAATTTTTTTTACCTTTGCCATTTTTACCTCTGCCATTTTTACCTTTGCCATTTTTACCTCTGCCATTTTTACCTTTGCCATTTTTACCTCTGCAATTTTTACCTTTGCCATTTTACCTCTGCCATTTTTACCATTGCCATTTTTACCTCTGCCATTTCTACCTCTGCCATTTTTACCTCTGCCATTTTTACCTCTGCCATTGTTACCTCTGCCATTTTTACACCGAGCCAAGTAAAAAGAAGCTTATTTTCGCAGTCACTACGCAGTTGTATCTTTCACTAATTCACTTGAGAATACACTTCAAATCACAATGAACAGCTGAAAGGTCTTTCTCGAATGATGGAGGACCGGGACAGCACACTGTCTTAAGATTCGGACCGGACAAAAAAAATACAAATACGTCGTTTGTCTAGAGTCCAGGACGATACTGTTCTTTTGGTTCACCGATGATCGATAAAGGCTGTTTCGTCATTGAAGGGTTTTTGACAAAAGATTTTCTGCGTTATAGAAAGCGTCTGATTAGTGATTGTGAAAATTCTCTATTACAACTCACTTGACGGCCGTTGTTATGGATGGTATAGGAGATATATTGTTTGTTGACCTAACCCGGAAGAGAATATAGTACTTACTTGACGGCCGTTGTTATGAATGGTACGAAGGAGATATATTGGTGTTTTTTTACCTAACCCGGAAGATAATAGTACTTACTTGACGGCCGTTGTTATGAATGGTACGAAGGAGATATTGTTTGTTGATCTAACCCGGAAGAGAAGAGTACAAGTCGACCTCAGAGAAAAATAAAGAACATAGAACTATCAATATTTTAATGCATTTAAAATCAGAACAAATAACGGCATGTAGCGGCAGAAAAAAAGACAGAAATGAAAATATGACTGATATGAGATATTTGATAACAATAATAATGATAATAGTAATGATAATAATTATGAAAATACTAAATGAAATGATAACAATGATAATGATATTAATAACAGTGATTAACTTTGTTTCACTATTTTGTATACTTCTTTAAAATACCTTTCCTATCAATTTCGTTCCTTTCTGAATGTACTGTTATTTTCTATCATGCCAAGATTTTTTGCTATTTCGTAAAAAATAAATGGATTGAATTGAACTAGATCGAATTTATGAAAAGAATGAGAGTAAATATGATGATATGATAACAAAACAATGATGAAACCAATATGAAAACATAGAGTATATGCCGCCAAAATGATTATTAGATCGTTGTAAGCCAAAATGATATTTATGAAGTCTTTTTATTACATAAATTTGTATAAAATATGTAAATGACCCCTCCCCATTTACAGAGAAGTGCCCAATAATAATTATGCCAAATAAGGGTTTCAACATTTCTTAATCATATACTTCCGTTCAACTTCAGTGTAAAATAAAGGATGGTGTAAAATAAAGGACGGGGTGTCGTGTTTCCGTGCCTGAAGCATGCCAGAAATCCATATGCATACCACACCAACGAAATTCACGAAACCAACTAAAATCGGTCGTTATAGATAATTATTTTAGGGAGTTTTTCGTAAGGCGACATATACACTCACCGTTATATGGAAAGTCTAGAGACTTTAGGGGGGGTCTCTTTTCAGGTTGATTAAACAATAATGCTCCCCCAGGGAGTGGAAAATGTACATACATTGTGTGCGGGCATGCCAGGATCCTATGACCAGGATAATGATATAATTATCTGTAAAGCGCTTAGAAACGTCGTTCCGATGTATTAAGTGCTTACAATCGGATGATTATCATTGTTATGAATGATGATTGTCAAATCGATAAATATTTTTTGGTTTATATAAACTTGTCTTATATCATTTTCCTCGAGAAGTAGGGTCTATATACTGCAACCTCGCCTATTACCAGTCTCCTTTGCGAGATCAGTAGTTTGAAACACCCTTTTAAAGAAAGTTTTGGCCTATTGTATATGCACTTGGCCTGGCATACATTATTGACTTCATCATTTATAACTCTTAGGCATATCCTCGATATCATGAAAACCATATATATATATTTTTTTATATTTTGAGGACTTACATGCCAGACAAATACATGTAGACGGTGCACAGGACAGTTAGCCATGAAAACATAAACATGGGGTCCATGATGATTTTTGATTATTCAACTTCTGTTTCCTACACACAAAAATGTCCAGTGTTTTTTTCAATGAGAGCAGAAGGTGCTCCGGTCCCCCGTGACCAAACTCTCCTCCGACAGGTCGCCGGAAACTCCGGGTGTCATTTGCGCCGTGCCCAATCCATATCCTTGTCGTTCCACGGTCACGCCAGGAATGATACAACCCTCTTCGTTCATTCACAGTACAAGGCGCCAAAATAAGTTGCATAAAATCTGACGTTGCTAGAACAACTACGCATGCGCATACCATCACTTGTGACGTAATAATACAATGCGCGCATGAGTCTCTTAGCGATGTGGCTTGCACGTGTGTGTCTCAATGGGCGCGCCATATACCATAATATGCATTTCATACAACTAAGTATTGATAAAAATTGATGATGTCGATCTGTGTTCATGGATGGGGCATCGTGGTAGTGATGATTATTGGACCATACCTCGTTTGTTTTACCACCCCTTTTTAAATATAACTTAAATATATAGACTTTAAAATCCTTCTTTTGATTCTTCATAATAGTCAATGCAACTTCCCCCAGTTGCAATATGTCTTTGATGCATAATTACCAACCCTCAAGAACCTTACTATCATAATCTAATCTCTTACAAATCCCAGTTGCGGGGGAACGGGCCTTTGCTCGTGCAGCGCAGGGCCTAACCTGCATGTGGAATTCTCTTCCACAGAGTTTGAAAACCCAGACTTCAGTGACTACCTTCAAGAGCAACCTGATACATACCTGTTTAAAAGTGCTTAAAAGTGATAGACATTGACTTAGATAAGTGCTCAGACATGTATTATGTAAATAGCTTTTGTTGTTGTTCTACTCTAAAGGCTTGAGCATCTAATCAAGATGGAAAGTGCGCTGTACAAATCTCACGTATTATTATTATCATTATTATTATTATCATTAAGTGTAAAACAAAAAAAGAAGAAAAGTGAGAACTGAGATTTTAAAGAGGGTATAAAAGGGAAAGAACCATGAAAACTGACAAGATTCCTTAAAAAGGCAAAGTTTCAGGTCAGTATGTAACAAAAAAAAATCACTCTTCAAATTTTGTTTTTCATCCAGTCACTGATATCTCCCAAGACTATTAATTACATATACTACTATATATAGGCCCAGTGGCTAATCATATTTTGACTTATCTGACTATAAGTATGATAATTTAGAACTGCTTTAAAATGCCAACTTGAAGGTTTATCATTAAAAGAATAACACATTTTCTTTCCAGAGCACCACTCCCTCCAAGACTAGAAACATTACTTTTTCTTTCCTATCTCTATGGAGTGCCTCAAAATCCTAGTTTCCTGATTATCCGATTTGATATAAACATTTTATCTATATACATACTCTTTCCTCTACAAAACTATATTCTCGTAACAAGGCACACAACAACAGTAACTTTTTTTTTATAGAAGTAAACTTTGCTCTGTCTATAGTAAAATTATTCCTGTCCCTGTAAATCTGTAAAAATATATTTGTTTTTATGTATGAAAAAGAAAGAAAAAAAAGAGGACGAGTTCATAAAAGTTGTTTTCTAGGCAGATCTATATATGGCGCTTTGCTCCTCCTTCTATTGGCGGCTCCAAAAAATAAGAAAATAAAAGAAGTAAAAGGAAAGGAGAGGAAGAAGCGATAGAAAGAAAGCATGACGTGGGTGTCGATCAGTGTCCATGGGGGGATGGGGTGGATAACTGACACATACATTTACATTATATGTGAAGGATTTTTTTTTTAAAGTTTAAGAGGTGGGGGGGGGGGGGGTCAGTGGCTTTACGAGTCTAAGTTTTTGTGGGGGAGACAGGCACGACGTAAAAGGGAAAAATGTTACTAACAAAAGTTGCGAAAGAGCGAAGAGAGCAAGCAGAAATGTTGACCTTTTTAAAAACAAAATTCAATCTTGTGATATAGATTTTGACATGATATTTTAAAATATATATTATATTACACCCTTTTTCTTTCTTTTCATTTTTTTTCTACTTCTTTCTTGGTCGTGAAACTTTCTGCGGGTTCATGCCCCCCCCCCCCGAGTCACACGTCTGTACTCAAGTGGGGGTATATATCCCCCCCCCCCTCCACCTGGGATAGACATCCATGCTTGAGGATCTTTGTTTATTTGTGACTGTGGCTTAAGGACGTTCCACAGTTAAAATGAATTCCATGTCATTTTCACCAAATTTTGCAGAGAGTTAATTTGGTATCTATGCATTATGAAAATGCAAAAAATAACATAGGTTCATGTGCTTATTTTTTTTCTACGGGTCTTCAAAGTCGCCGTATTTGAATGATATGCAATCTTGCGCAATCAAGAGAAATATGCCTCTCTTAGACCTCACGAATTCACCAAATGAGTGTAAATCATCTTTACTCAGTAGATACCGCATCAAACTTCATCAAATTTTCAAGATATATAACAAAGTGTATAAAAAAAAGAAAGAGAAAGTCTTTTAATTGGTAGAACTATATCTATTTGGAGTCAGCAGCGCCCTCATTTGGCAAGAATGGTGCAAAAACTCGGAAAAAACAAATCTTCAAAGACGTGAATCTACTCAAAAATTAAAAAAGTATTTTGTAAGCTGCATTTTTTTCAAAATCCATGTCATTTTCATCAAATTCGGCTAAATTGTAGAGGAATGCATATCGAAGGTGTAGGGAAGTTAAAATATGGGGTCCATGTGCTCGTTTTTTAACTATGAGTGTTCAAAGTGATGCGAGTTGGCATGAAAATCGCCCAAATGCGCCCAAAACGTGCAAAAGTCTAATAATGCCGTCTAAAATGCGAATGGTTCCGTAGTTTTGCCCCCAAACATTCAAAATCCATGTCATTTTCATCATTCTCTCCAGATTTGTAGAAGAATATATTCTGAAGACATAAAAATATTAAAAATATGGGGTCCATGTGCTCGTTTTTAAACTATCAGTGTCCAAAGTGTTGCGAGTTGGCTTGAAAATATTGAAATCCACCTAAAATGCGCCGAAAACGTGCAAACGTCTAATAATACCGTCTAAAATGCGAATAGTTCCGTAGTTTTGCTCCCAAACATTCAAAATCCATGTCAATTTCAACATATTCTCTAGATTTACAGAGGAATATATTCTGATGACGTTAAAATATTAGAAACATGGGTTCCATTTGCTCGTTTTTAAGCTATCAGTGTCTAAACTGTTGCGAGTTGTCTTTAAACAGTCTATAATATGCCTAAAACGGGCAAAAGTCTAATACCGTCCACAATGTCTAAAATACGAATGGTTCCTTAGTCCTGCTCCCAAACATTCAAAATCCATGTCATTTTCATCATACTCTCTAGATTTGTAGAAAAATATATTCTAAAGAAGTTAAGACATTACAAATTTGGGGTCCATGTGCTCGTTTTCAAATTATCAGTGTCCAAAGTATTGCGCGTTGGCTTGAAACAGCCCAAAATGCACCGAAAACAAGCAAAAGTCTGTTAATACCGTCTAAAATGCGAGTGGTTCCGTAGTCTTGCTCCCAAACACTTAAAAAAAATGTCGTTTTCATCATACTTTGCACATAGATACTTTAGCACCTGAATATTCCAAATATGCAAAAATTAACATCGGTCCATGTGCTTGATTTTTTGCTATAGAGCTTAAAAATTAACCCAAAATGGATGATGTTCTTAAGAATTGCGCATCCAAAAGAATTCGGCATTTTTAGACCTCACGAGATCACAACACTGAGATTAAAGCCCTAATAATCAGTCAAAATCCATGAAAATTTCGTCAAATTTTGCAATATGATTAATAATTGTATCCGTAAGATGGATAATCTATCGATTGCTGTCAATTGTTTGCCCATTTAAGTCTAACAACACTCTCAGTTCTTAGAAATTGCGGGAAAGATATAACCTCAAAAATGTCAAATTTCAATAACAAACTTTAGAAGTATAAGAAATGCTGCACTTTATTTAAAATCCATGTCATTTTCACCAATCTTTGCAAAGTTGTTCAGGAAGGTATACCTAAGAGGTGCAAACATTAAAAAATATGGGTTCATGTGCTTGTTTTGAAACTATCAGCACTCTTATTAGAGCAAATTTGCTTCTTAAAACACCCGAAAACGCGCCAAAAGCAGTATCTGTGAGGAAGAATTCCGAACCACTTTTCCATTTATTCATACTCGAGGGTCATAATCATCATAATTTGCAGCACTACAGAGAAACAATTTTGAAATTGTAGAGGAATTAAAAAAAAATGGTCCATGGAATAATTCCAGTTTATTAGCTTCATAAAATAACACATCAGATCTGCAGTTAATGTAGATAAGGAGAAAAATCAGCTCACATTACCTACAGCTGATTAAATCACAAGTTCATCCATTGTGACGTCAGCGCGCAGAGTGTAAAATATGCGCAGATCATGATGCGCACAAACATAACTGTGGAACGTCCTTAATTGAATATAATGTATTTTCGTGTGACGAAACTGAGTATGCATTGTCTATCAAACTACCATAAAATATCGGCGTTTTGAAAAATAATACCTATCTATTACTGCAACCAATGTATATTTCATCTTAGAATTGATTTTTTTTTGGAGAAAACTTTATTACCAGTTATTCAAAACCTTCGGCGGCCTCTGAAGAAATGTAGGTTGTCAGTTGTCGCTCCATCTGTTTTCTAATGAACTTTGAATATGTAGAACGGTTATTGAGATTACAAAATACAGGTAAATTTTGAAAGATAAATGAGAGAGAAACATATATTTCTCATACATTACCGGTCTACTTACCATAGTTGAAACTATGATAGATATCTAAAACTTTCACTGTTGAAAACAGTTGTCCATTGGTCAAAAAGACCCCCCCCCCAAAAAAAAAAAAAAGTTTTATTTTTATTTATGATTTTTTGCTAGAAAATGCTGTCTTCGTATCCTTGAACCACCACGGGCTTAATTCGCTCATATTGCAGAGGCGGCCTAGCGACATATTTCCATGATAAATCCTTCTCTTTTTATCTACTTCATTCTTTTTTTTATTTTCCTTTCCCATTTTGTTCTTTGTATCTTTTTTTTCATTGCTATAAAGAATCATGCATGGGTGGCAGCCCCAGCCCCGCTCCATCTCTACCAGTTCCTTGCATGCACTATACCGACGCCAAAGTTTTACACTCTTAAAATTGCCGGGCAACACACTGTACACACAACAAATTGGTTAAAACTTTATCAAATTCTGGGTAGGTTTAAACCAATAATGTGTGCTTTGGTTGAAACTACACAGTATTGGTTGGAAAACTACCCAGAGTTGGGTGAATTTTTAAACCAATTGTTGTGTAGACAGTACGTTGCCCAACATTTTAAGAGTGTAGGTTAATGGGGTAATTAACCAATAATGAGCCAACGGTAAGAATGGAAATAAAATTATGAAGTTACGGAATATCCTCGGATGACGGCGGGGTATAAACATTTTAGTGGAGTCATAATTATAACGTTTAGGTTTATTGCCTAGGACGCCTAGCTGCCAGATGACGTCACACCTGGGGCTCGTGACACAAAACTTAGCAACCATCGTAGAGCATTTTCTTACGATTGATTTGCATTGCCATGCGCAATTAATTGTGAAAAATCAAACTCTCGATTAATCAAATCAAACTCTCGATTAATCAATCGCTAACATTTGTGTTACGGGACTCAGGACACTTTGTAGGTTCAAGCCCCATAGAATCTATCGACACATTGTACTTCATGTACGTGTTCTTAATAATATTTGCAAACCACTATTAAATACCAACGATGAGAGGGGTGCATGGTCTCGTATATAGTAGTCTGCATAAGTTAGACAATGATAGCAATTTCCCAAGGTGGTGACGACGGCGCCGTCTTTATTAAATCCTGACAACCTAACAAAATTTAATCATAAGGGTAATTAAGGCTCACTGATTATGGATTCCATATCACATCACGAAGGTCAAAGGTCATAAGGGTCATCGAACCACTAATATAATGTTGATGTATCAGCATTACAAAACACAAAACAGGATTTGAGAATAAATACGTAAATAAATTATAGGACCTAATGATAGAATCGTTATCAAGTATCAACAGCTAATCAACTTCCGATCTTTGAATTGGGAAAGACTGAAATGACATGTGGAGTCAATAAACTTTAACCATGTTGAGGTATCAGCATATTGAACAAAGGTTAAGATTTGAATATAATTTTATATTCAAGTCTCTATTCTGTAAAACTAAGTAAATGGTTACCAGGTATATCAGCGACTAGATTTTTATAATTTCAAGTCACTCTATAAAGGACAAAGGTCATCTCATATCAAATGTATGTCAAAATGTGTACATTATTCGTTCCAAAGTATTTTTTTATATTTTAACGAAACCTTCGTGAGAATATATCGGATATCGACAATTACATGAAGTATGTTACCCAGTCAAATTGAAGGTCAATTCTGATCGAAAACTTGGATAAAAGATTAATAGTTATCTTAATTTCAAAAGTAAATGGTAATATCCATTCGTTTGCTTATTCCTTGAAGCTTATATGAAGAAAATAAATTATAAGGGCATCATCTCAGATGGATATTTCATTCAAAAATCTTAGACCTTGAATAAACTTTCGGACAACTAGGCCTCTTTCTTATTGGGCTCTTCTTGTTATTAAAGCACAAAGAAGCAATTTCAAAATGCACCAAACGTTTCAGAGATAATTAAAAGGTAATTAAAAGGGCATTGAGGCCAACAGCCAAAAAGCATCTACGACCTCAGCTCTAATGACATTGGATTGTCAAATTTTACAAAACTAATCACAATATTAAAAAATTACGGGGGAAAGGGGGGAAATGTTTGATATGTCATTGTCGAACTAGTGTTATGGAGGCGAGAATGTTATATGCGTTCCACCACCTGGCATACACTATACCTTTAATGTGTCGTACATGTATATAGCTTTCCCCGAACATAAAAAAAACATGAAAGATGGTCTAGATTACAGACTACGCAAGTAAGTCAAACTCTCCAATACCCAAGGTTTAATTGCCAATCGAGTATGCACATAAAAACCATGGACCATATCTGGGGATCGCCTTGCGCACGTTTCGAATATGCTGCTATTAATTTATTACCCAAACCTGACGAACAGGGCTCTACAAGGCTGAGCAGGTGGAGCCAATGAAAATCGAGAACTCCACGGAAGTAACCATAAAGGCCTGATTACCATAATCGTAAACTTGATGAAATCGCCCACCTTTTCCAATAAGTATGATGGCAAGAGATGACACAACAGAACTCTTGCCTTTATATTATTTCAGGATTAATCCTCATCCGTAACTCCCACTATAGCTATGGCTTTTTGTAGATATAGAAGTGTTTTCGCTATAGTCTTTGTTATCTCTCAGCTAAGCAAAGGTAAGTCAAACACCATAATTACGTCCGTCTCTTTCGGAACCAAAAAATATATATACATATATATTTTAGGCATCAAGTGTGGCCAAGACGAATTTTCATGTGCCATTGAAAAATAGACAAACGAAGAAGATGAATTTAAGTGGATAGAATTGAATGAGATACAGAATTTTTCAGTCCGTCAAGCTGTTGGGGAACTAAAAATGTAAATATTGGAGTTCTTCAAGGATGTTTGCTGTCACCAATTCTCTTCCTCCTAGTCATTGAGTTCAACATGAAGACCACCATATCAGACAGGGTTTACGACATTCGGTTGATCCTCTGGACAAACTTGGTTGACCTCGACATCGTCGAAGATCTGACGCTCTTGTCACACAACTACAGCCATGGGCATACATACTGACAAGACCAATCACCTCGAGACTACAAACCAGCTGGTGCAGGGCTGAATATCAACAAGATGTTAACTGAAGTGATGAGGATCATCACCACCACCACCAAAGAGTCCGTGGTGACCCCGTCAAGGAATTGAAATATTCATCTGTGTGCGTAGGAGGACACAGATATCGCAGTCAAGATTGGAAATAAACAACAAAGAACAAACAAACCAACAAAACTTTTACTCATCGAAAAAGATGGTTTATATTCATGCCAATTCGTCTAATTGCCGACTCGTGTACAATCATTTTGTCTACCATCAATTTGTCCAATATCCACATGGTCTAATTGCCATTTCGTCCACTCACAATAACCAGTTGGTCCAATAGCCATTTAAACCATATACCATATGGTCTACTTGGACTATAAAGTGTTATTGGGTAAAATGAATGATAATAAAAAAATTATTACACCAACTGGTTGTGAGACGAAATGGTCATAGACGAACTGGTGATTAGACGAAGTGATGGTTGGACAAATGGTTATTTGACCAAATGGTTGTTGAAATGTTGATGGACGTAATGGCATTAGACTAAATGAAGGTAGACCATGTGGTGAGTGGATGAGTTGGCAGTGGACGAATTGACAATTTACCGAAAAGGTTCCGCAAGAGGAACTAAGCTTCGAATCTTTAGATTTTAAGTCCTGCTGTAAAACCTGGAGGACGACAAAGACGATACAGAACAAAAAACATCCATACATTCTTCAACACCTGTCCAAGAGGAATGTACAGGGATACTGACATAAGACCAACCCAGACCAGTGCGATAGGCCTGTAGGCTTATGGCGTTTTGCTGATGGCATACACTGGCATATGCTGCAAACTTTAGCTCGAAACGTCATTATGTACCTTGTACTATATGAATAAAAACAAACCTCAAGATTTTCTTATTAGGCCTACCTACTAAAACATGGGCACTTGTATCATTAATTATTGTTCTCGTATCATTTCAAGGTTTGGCATCTGCTGAGCAATCGCAGAAACAGCGAGGCGTAGATATCAACAAGAACTGTGAGCCGGTCATGCAGGACGGGAAAGAAGTTCCTCAAAAGATGACGTACCGAATCGATGACAAACGTTCTTACGGCAAACATGGAAAAGGGTCTTTCCCTGTTCAGAGGAAAGCCTGTGAAATCGGTCAGTATACTATATAAAGTCAGACCCAGTTCTGAGTATACTTTCTCGAACTGGTTTCCCTTAAACCCTTCAATAAGAGATTGGCAACGAGATCCTTCGGTAGATCTTGAGCTACCGATCATGTTCTAATACACTGTTGCTTGAAGATTATTTTATAATGTATATGTATAACACCAACATCTATTTTAAAAGCTAACAATAAAATACCCGGGGCGGATTCTGCCCCCCCCCCCATCGGCATTTTCGCGATATAAAATCCGCTGCGCGAAATTTTTCGACCGCGCAGCTCGCTGACATTTTACTTTCAAGTCTCGCGCAACTTTTCAGACCTAACTTGCGACGCCCGGGTAGCGAAGTTGTTTTTCCCACACGAGTTCCAGATCCCAATATGAATATTCACGACTTGCGTCTTCGGAATAAGTTGCCGGTATATACCCTTAAATAGGCCTAATGCTTATACACTTATCAAATTGCCATTACTGACAAGTCAATAATGCTATAGGCTAGCCTTTGGCTTGCCTAGGCTAAGACATTAACTTTATCTCATGGGTTTAACGTAAGTAAATGTTAAGTTCGGAATTAACCAGTTCTAAGTTAACCATGGCATTATTTGGCTGCCGGCATTAGACAGGTCCAGATTTGAGATAAAGTTAACGCGCCCGAGCGGAATCCTACAAAGAGTCTTTGAATAGGAAATAAGTTGGGGGCTGTAAATTAATTAGGGCATATTCTTCATCTTACGCATAAATTTGCATAATCGTATTATTTCGGAAAACAATCTTGTAGATTTCATTGCACGCTACCCCTGTGCAAATTTCGCTGCTCTCGCGCGATCGGCGGCCGAGGTCTCGGAAGTGATATGGGTGCAAATAACCCAGCTAGTCATGGTGTAGCGGTTCTGAGTCTCAGAGGGTCGTGTGTTCGAATCCCACCATGGCCTAGCGTCCTTTGGCAAGGCGTCAATCCACTCTCCACCCAGGTGTTAAATGGGTACCCGGTAGGATGCGAAAGCTTATGTAGTACGCCTAGCAATTGAGTCTTGGAACTCTTGTTGGAATGCTCCCCAGGGAGTGGAGAAGGTGCTTACATTGTATGCGGGCATGCAAGGATCCGATGACCGGGGTAATAATATATCTGTAAAGCGCTTAGAGACGTCGTTCCGATGTATTAAGCGCTATATAAATGCGGAATATTATTATTATTATTATTTATTTACTTTATTTTAACTACAGATGGCAGCATATCGCCCTCTTTGGTTCCAGGGCAACCGATGGACTGTGCCGACATCCAGGCTCGTGGGGCAAACGTCAGTGGTGTCTATGCCATATACCCTGGGAAGCATATCAATGTTTATTGTGACATGGAGACTGATGGGGGCAATTGGACGGTGAGTACATCACAGTAGGCCTACTTCTGGGGTAGAGTTTTTCCAAGACGATAACAATTGAACACCCATTGAATTTTAATCTGTGTTTGTGAGTAGCGTATAACTAATTTGAGGGGGCCAGATGGGGCAAAATTTCTACTAAGCTGCAAGCGAGCAAAGCGAGGAAAAAGTAAAGGAAACGAGAGAAATGTGAAATTATTTCCTAAATAACAAAATATATATGTTTTTTTTAATCGATATTGTAGAAAAAGTCAACATTTTTGCTCGCTTGCTGTACTCGCCCTTTCAGCTTTTTGAAGATGTTTGCCTCATAATTGGCACATTACGCCACCCGGTCGTATATAGGACACAATAATCATTATTGAAAGACAAGAAGAAAAAAATGTATTGCATAACAAAGTAAATCAAAGAGAAAACAAATGACAAGTTAAGATAAAGGCAGGAAAGGTCATAATTTGTTCAAAAATACACACATTCTCTTCGTTGCTCATTCCCGGAATGCAATAGGTTTTTCAACGTAGAAGTGATGGTTCTGAAAATTTCAACCGTAACTGGTCTGACTACAAGATCGGCTTTGGAAGTATCTCTTCCGAGCACTGGCTAGGTAACGATATGATTCATCAGCTATCGAATCAGAGGAATTACGAACTGAGGGTTGATCTGGAAGACATAATAGGAGATACTAGATATGCCAATTACGACATCTTTCGAATTGACAATGAAACACTTGGCTACAGCCTGACTGTCAGCGGCTATTCGGGTAATATAGGTAATGAAAAAAGGTCTCCACTATCTTCCGAGTATCTTTATCAAGAAAATTGTATAAATTTTTTGCATGTACTGGCGTAAGCCTATTCTTAGGTACCCCCACCTCCGCCACCCCGGTGATAGACTTTAATCTGAATCCGTAGTTAATATTCCACTCCTTCTTGTTCTAAAAAAAGCTTTTTGATATCATAACTAATGAAACAAGAGCTTTTCTTTCGTTTTATTTGGTTTGAGGGGAGGGGTCACCTTTTTTGTTCTTTTATCCTAATTTCATTCACTCTTGGTTCCTTCCTTTTTCCTTTTCTTACTTATTTCTTATTTCCTTTTTGATTACTTTCTTTATGTTTTCCTTCTGTTCATCACAGGCGATACACTTTGGTACCACAATCGGAGAATATTTCGCACTCCTGACATGAACAACTTTTGCGCAATGGTTTACAGGGTCGGTTGGTGGTACGGTCCTGCCGATCGTTGTTTTACAGGTGTTTTTATGGATGATGATGGTAAACCTCTTCATCATCCGGGCGGGATATTTTGGATATCGGTGGTGACTCACAAGGTCAAGAAAAGTGAATTGAAGCTACGACCTGTACCGGATTACCCCACCAGTCCGAGCGATTAAAGGGCAAGTCCAAGGGTGTAGGCTGGTTTGAGCATGGAGAGGTGGAACTGAAGTAGCTGGGAGGGGGGGGGGCACAAGCCCGATGCTTTTTTTTTTTCATATCTTCATGGAAAAATCATAGCTGTACCCATGAGACAGCTCAATCTGAAAACACTAACTTGTAGCCACAGATATGGGAGGCTAATCTTGTCAGGGACTGCTTAATACCAGTACCCCCAACGCCTACCATGAGAGCATTTACCACGCTCCTGACGGATGATACGAATGATCCAGGCAATGTGCTGGACAGTATCCGAAAAGAAGACTCATTTCATCTCCTTCGATGAACTCATGTTGAAATCATCCAGATAATCACCCAATACAGTCTTGAGTTTGTTGAGATCTACGATGTCTTCATAGAGCTTGTCAGCTTCCTCAGAACCCACTTTCATGAAGTCACCAAAGAGGGCTTAGTAAAAAACGTCTCAGTGTCAATGTTCTGACTGAAATGCTTGCTAGTCATCTCGGATATGATGGCATGGGGGTGAACATCTTGGGGAGGTGGAACTAAAGTTTGGAAAATCAGCTGTTGAAGCAGAAGAAGGGGTTCAAATTTCGTTTTGATTGCCAGTGTCGGAACTCATATGCCTCAGCGGGTGGATGCACCTCCCCCCTGCCTACGCCCTTGAAGTTCACCCCAACGAAAAAGGTTGATTTGAATATAAAGAGAACATTAAACAAGCATGACGCTAAAAATTTCATCAAAATCGGATGTAAAAAAATAAGAAAGTTATGACATTATTATTATCATTGTTATTATTATTATCATTATTATTATTATCATCATTATTATTGTTATATGATTGAATGATATTCACGGTAAATTATAGGGGGGATAATTGCGAAGGTCATCCCACCACCTGCAATTTTGTGGAATAGGGAGAAAAATGCGTCCCCCTCTCCCAGTTTAAACATCATGTTGCCAGCACTGTTTTTTTTAATGCAAGGATTTTTAAAGGTTTTCTTAATCAATCACGGCGCCACTGTTATGTATATTCAGCTTTGAAATGACACCAATATCAGGCAATATCATTCTCTCCGTTCAACTGAGATATCGTAAGACAAACCGAAATAAAATTGAAAAGGCATAACAAAACCACATGGGGGCGAGTTAAAAACGCATTGTCGAAAATGAATAGTCCACGCTTTGTGATCAGTGAATATGATTACCATGGAGATATAATACTAATTTTGCCTCGCATCATCATTATCATAAGTGAATATGATTACCTTACAGATATATATATAATAATTTTGCCTCTCTGTTGCAACTTATATATTCTCGCAATCAAATTATGTACTTGATAAAAAGCCAACCAGTGCTGGTCAGATGCAGTTTTATCTATGGTGGGATGGGGGATTAATGAATATCAATGATTCAGATTATTCTCAGTTTACCAAAATTTCTCGCTTTTCTCGCCCGCTGACAGGGCTCGCTCATAAAATGATGATTTAGGGCAGCGATCGTTCTTATACAGTGCGTATCAACAAACAGTTTACACTGAGAAATAATCCTGTAAAATTATATATTTGTAACATCCTGAAGATTTTTCCACATTTTAACATTGGCACAGATCCATTTAAGCAAATGACGATATAACTGTCGAAAAATATTTCCGCTTGAGTGAGCACCACTTACTTTTGATAAGTTAGTGAAAAATGATTTGCGCAGGACTTTGAAATAGTTATGCGAATAAAAGTAGACCTTAATCATGAAGAACACGTGGAATTTAGCTAGTAAAATTGATTTGATGATATCTTGTACCTGTTTTAAGTTGTTTCCTTGCCCAAAACACTTCGAACAGTGCATTGCGCCCATCCCAATCCCCCACACACCGAGGCCATCGTGACGATATTGCTTTACACTGAGCTGTGATTTACATGAAAAAGTGTGGAGAAACAAGTATTAAATGAAAAATGAAATGTAAACCCACTTTAAATGATACAAACTTAGTGAACAATGCTGGAGATGTCTGATATAAACTTTTGTTCAGATTCAGTTATGTCCTCAGATCCAGCTGGCACAAAAAAGGGTAAAGGTTGTGCTTACTAAGTGTTGAAATTTCAATTTGGGTGGCAAAATTGTTACAATCGGTTTTATTTCAATTAACTAAAAGTGCAAGGGAAATGGATGAGAAATGTTTCGCAGGGTAAGTTTGATTTCGCCCTTTTCCTTTACACAGCGTGAAAACGAGCATTTCTGCGAGCTTTACAAAAATGGACAGTGCTCACTCAAGTGAGGAGGCGCGATAGCTCAGTCGGTAGAGCGGGGGATTCGTATTCTGGTGACCCGGGTTCGATTCACACTTGGTGCGCTAGTGCCCTTTGGTAAGGCATTAATCCTCATTACCAGGTCCTTCGGAGAGGACCTTATGCCGTCGGTCCTATGGTTGCTTGCTTACAAGCATTCATGCTTTCTTAGCAATCAGGGAAAAAATCCCCACCAATCAATAAAAAAAAAATCAATCAAGTGTAACATTCTGTCAAAACTTTTACTTTCATTAGATAGACGAGACCCAAACCCAAGATTATATGTGAAAAAATTACCCACATGTTGTATATATTTTTGAATTCCCAGGGCTTTTTCAAAGTATAAACTTTTTTTTTGATAGGCACTGTATACCAGCAACGTGATAGCGACTATTAGTGTCAGCAAATTTGTTTAAACTATCAAAATTGACAACCACGTCAAAGAGAAGGAAATGGGATTCATAAAAATGATTTATTGTTTAAAAGGGGCTAATTCTAATTTTATAAACAAGGGATTCTTTTTGTCAGTGCTTCCCTCCATTTGATGGAAGAAACAGAAATGTCGGTTTTGGACTGCAAACATGTGTCCGTGTACAGTCATATTTGGTAGATAAGAGATCAAAAGTATCTATTAAAAAATCAGCCGGGAGCACCATTTTCAGCGTTAACCTTTATTTTACTTTCAATATTTGAGCCGTCTTTAATAAATTATAATGAAACATTGATATGATTGACCAAGGGACTCGGCTTTCTTTTTAAGAAAAAGACCACATTGGAAAGGTTGAAGAATGGTTCAACTGCTTAAAATTGAAATAGTTGAAGAAAAAAGACCACAGTTTAACATTGAAATGGTTCTATAGAAAAGAAGCTGTTTGTGATATACGACTGTCCTGAATGTTGATATATTCTTTACATTTACCCTCTCGACAAAAAAGTCGTAATTTGGGCACTGATTCTGAAAATTTACCAGGAGGCAACGTTTTGTTAAATATATCATTTTTCTCGTAAATAACGATTCAGTATAAAATGGATAACATAGGTCTAAAGCGGTGAAAAACAACGTACAGCAGGACTATTGTTTTGGACTTACGCTAGTATAATTCTCACTTTTATAATCGATGTTCTAGAAAAGTCAGAAGGAGATTGAAAAGAGTTTGGGAGATTAAAAGAATTCTCTTGTAAAGTTAACTTGATTGACTCGCCATTATTTTGCAAACCACTCTTCAACCATTTCACAATAATAAAAACACAATTATTCAATCACTGGATTGCAGCTAATGACATAAAGCTGCATGATTTTTTTGAGACATTCGTTTCGTATATAGAAATGTATTTTATTAGCACCTCTAATGCATATGGCAGCACAATTATAGGCAATTTAAAAAATACACCAATTTACAGAATAAATTACAGATGAAAATTTACAAATATTCAAATCTTGATATTAACTTAGATTTGATTCAATTCAAATTAAAAAAAAGGCAACGAAAGTATTATACGTTAAGCATCTAATCATAAATCACAGGCAACAAATTAACAATTAATAAAAATGACTTTTATTATGTGTAGCACTAGGATTATCAATAAAGTAATTTCTCTTTTAATATATATACAGTAGACAAAACGTACATAGATTAAACAATAAGTAAATACCAAAATTAAAGGAAGCTAATTATCTGTCATCTATCACCATCATTAAGAAAATTTACCGATTCGATATGAACAAAAATCTTATTGTTCGGAATAGAAATCAGATCTAGAAATCATCCGAAATTAATTTTGCCCAATTATTGACCGTCGGCCCCCGACAGCCACTGAGTAGCGCCAAATTGAAGGCCTGAATATGCGTCGGAGTGATTATTAAGTCGTTTCCATATTTTGCATCGCACTTCTAGGTAAAAATTTTGGTACCTAGTTAAGAGTTTTAGATGTTCATACTTTTAATATATTTTCTTATTCACATTGTATGAATACGATGACATCTCCATATTGTGTTCCATATTGCTTTCACTATATATACTATCTCTACAGTCTTTATGGAAAACAAAAACTCATATTCATTTTAACTGCGTTATGTAATTGTAATCATTGGATCTTTGTTTCTTTTTCTTCAAAGTACGATCATAATATTTCGTAATACTAAGATTTTTTTCATCAGAAAAGCTAGTTTTTACCGAGATAGATAATGTAGTGTTTTTGTTCACGAATTACCTTTTAATCGATTTTCACTGAACTTCTAGTCAATTATCTTTTAATTCTAATACTACATCCTTGTATTATCAGCATAAACTACCCTATTGGATGAACACAGTGTCCCAAAGTTCACAGTGTAGAACACAACGGTAAATCCCCTTCACACTGGTGAATTTTAGCATTTTAACAGTGTGAATAATATTTTCACATAGTTGACCATGTGAACACACTGTGAACAGTCACACTGTCCAGGTGTCCACAATGTGAAAATATATTCACACTGTTGAATTTAAGCACTTTAAGAGAATGAATAATATTTTCACATAGTCGACCATGTGAACACACTGTGAACATTTACACTATCGAGGTGTCCACAGTGTGAAAATATATTCACACTGGTGAATTTGAGCATTTTAACAGAGTGAATAATATTTTCACATAGTCGACCATGTGAACACACTGTGAACATTTACACTATCGAGGTGTCCACAGTGTGAAAATATATTCACACTGGTGAATTTGAGCATTTTAACAGAGTGAATAATATTTTCACCTAGTCGACCATGTGAACACACTGTGAACATTTACACTATCGAGGTGTCCACAGTGTGAAAATATATTCACACTGGTGAATTTGAGCATTTTAACAGAGTGAATAATATTTTCACCTAGTCGACCATGTGAACACGCTGTGAACAGTCACACTGTCCAGGTGTCCACAGTGTGCATTTTAACAATGAGAATAACATATTCACATATAGTCGACAATGTGAACACGCTGTGAACGGTCACACTGTCCAGGTGTCCACAGTGTGAAAATATCTTCTCACTGTTGAATTTGAGAATTTTAACAGAGTGAATAATATTTTCACATAGTCGACCATGTGAACACGCTGTGATCAGTTACACACTGTCGAGGTGTTCACAGTGTGAAAATGTCTTCACACTAATGAATTTGAGTATTTTAACAGTGTGGATAATATGTGAACACACTGTGATCACACTATGTGACACTGTGTTCTGTCCAGCATGGTAAATTTATTGGAATTGTATGAATTACAATAAAATCGTTGA
The DNA here is from genome assembly GCF_037042905.1 of Lytechinus pictus. NCBI lineage: Eukaryota > Metazoa > Echinodermata > Echinoidea > Temnopleuroida > Toxopneustidae > Lytechinus > Lytechinus pictus. The sequence goes on along the minus strand of NC_087249.1, from coordinate 7,546,895 downwards.
CAAATATTGTACAGCCTACTAAATTATAAGGGTCTCAGCTTTCCTTGTTTTGTTTTAAAACGGCAATATTCAGCACATGTATTTTAAACTGGCAGCATTTAGTGTACAATATCAGCAAATCCTCATGCGTATGGTTAACTGTAATAAAGCAATTTAGTATGCTCTTGTAAAAATAATTATAATCTACATATGTAAAACTACCCTTTGTTGCTTATTGAGGCTAACAAGTAAGAGCTCTTTTAACTAACTAAATATTGATATGGTTTTGCTCTTATTATAATATCCATTCATTATTTCGATCAGTCATTCTTTTTTCTATCCCTATGTATTTACTGATTCTATTGCCATAAGTGGTTGTTATTTTCTGTTGTTGCTACGGTTGCTGTTGTCATGGTTGTTAATAAACCTTCTCAGATTTCTCTTGGCTGATAAGTAGAGGAACAATGGCAAGAATAACGTCAGAAGATCAGCCGCGGCAAAACCAATCATGACCTGAGAGAGAGAAAGAAAGAGAGAGAGAGCTAAAATGATAGAGGATATTATTGAGAAGACCAGGGGCCCCGTCTTACAAAGAGTTACGATTGATCCAATCAATCGTAACTCTATGGAAATCCATCAGTGTCATATTTTTTTCTATAGGAAATTTGCCCAATGTCCTTTGTAAACAGAAAGAAGCACAGTGATATTTCAAGAAAACAATGAATGCATGAATATATACATCATAGAAAATATTTTGAACAACCATGAGTAATACAATTTGACGTTGCTGGCCGTCCATAGTTGCGATTGGTCGGATCAATCGTAACTCTTTGTAAGACGGGGCCCAGAGCTATGTATATCTAAATTTAATTGATGGATATAGCAAAAACGCCGTTTAAAAATTTCGAACAACGCTGTTTATATATGAATCTTAGAGTAGTTGTTTATCAAAACGGTTTAATCAAGTGTTTAAATCTTAAACAACAAAGTTTAATTTTCAATATATTAAGCATGGTTGTTTGTACCGTTTAAACAATTACTGTAAGGTTCATATAGTAACAGCGTCGTATAAAAATGTCGAACAGCGTTTTTATTGTGATTGGTGATATTGAACCTGGTTTTATAAATTGCATTTTTCTATCATTTTGCCTAGAAACACAAAGGCAGGAAAACTTTTAGATTAAGCTTGAACGTGTTTTGAAGAATGCAATTATCACGAATAGATTGGAATAAAACGGAGAAAGAGTATGAATCTGCTGAACTGTTCTATTAATTCAATTATCTTAATTATCAATAACTAAATTACTCCCAAATAAGAGGTATGGGATTTCTTCTAATAATTTTGTTTTGTTCTGGAAAGTTTTACAACAGTATAGTAAAACGACCTTTCATCCTACCCCTCTCTTGATCTTATAGCTTCATACGTTTCATACGATGGATAAAGAAGAAAACTTCTTTTGTAATTAGTTTTCAGATATACAGGGCGTCCCACAAAACAGGATACCCGCTTTCAGACATAGATTCAACAATCATTAAATATGTTTTTACTATAAATTTGATACTCATTGCAAGAGTGGAATCTCATCTCTAATTTGAAGATTACAAACAATAAATATTGAGGCATGTCAGAAACGATTTGCGCAGAAACTCATGTGTGAATCTGAATCCTTTCTCATTACAGGGATCAGAGAGAGAAGAAATGCTAATGAGCCATTCGTGGATTAAGCCTGTTCGTCGTATCACGAACCAATCATGTCCACATTTTCTGCGCACCTTGATTTTGACAATAAAATTTCAAACTCGTCTTGCTCATCAATGCTTGAAGTGTTTGTCTCACATTAGGTATTAAAACAAGGAGGAATAACCGAATTATATGATTATGTAAATGAAATATTATAAATCATTTGCCTTTGAAGAAAAAAGACATCGGAATCTCGGTTTCCTTTTTTCTAGGACGCACTGTATATGAACAAAGCATAAATTTTATGGTAATATAAGGCTTAATTTGAAAGCAAATGAAACATTACGTTACAAAGAAAAGGCGTTGAATTTAATTTTGCGGTCAAATTTATTATATTTTTTAAAGCAGACCGAACTTGTTATAACGACCTTCCATTGCACATTTTAAAGTTTCAAATATTACAATCATTATCGTTTAATCTTATAATCATTATCCAAACCATACTATCAAATCCTTACCAAAATTACATTCTGGCTTTAAGATTCTTTTCATATAATATGTATATAGTTCATTGTACACTCTAAATTATGAAATGCTTAATCAACGTTCGAAAGGATAGAGGAGTGACAACCAGGTATCATATTCAACCATGCATAAAGCTGTATCCAACAATATGTACACTGCAGAAACACCGGTGTTGATTTAACACCAGCCCGGAATCTATATATGTCCACACCAGAGAAGTGTTAAACTACACCAGTTTGGTTTCGGTCTAACACCAGATAGGTGTTTATACAATACCAATTAGTATTAAAACAGCATGGGTTTGATTCCAAACTGGTGTTGTTTCAATACTTCTCTGGTGTGGACATACTATAGATTCCGGGCTGGTGTTAAATCAACACCTGAGTTTTTGCAGTGTAAGTGTTTGGTTGAACCATGTAAAGTGGTAAATGCAACATTTGGATGAGGTTGTCTCTCCTCCAACCTTTCAAGAGCTGATTTAACATTTCATTCTTTAAGAGTGTATGACTCACGTAGAAGGGATCATCATCTAGATACTCTTGTATGAGAATAAAGATGGGATACTGAAGCAGGGTTACTAAACCCGTTATAGTCCGGATGACACCGTATATACGACCGAAATACTTCTGCGGAAATCTGAAGAAAAAAAAATAAAAACACAAAGCTTTCCGAGAGAGTTATAGGGGAAGTTTACCCTCGGACAACAATTTCATTGTAAAACTAGCAGAAAAAAGTAATGAAAAATATTGGTGAAGGTTTGAGGAAAATCCATCAAAGAATTAAAACGTATCATTTTTTTAATTTGTGACGTTACGTGAGCATGTTCACATGTATCAAAATAATGAAAAGTTATTTCCTAAAAAAATGAAATGGGTTTTATTATACCTTTAGTATATCGAAAGACAAATCATTTCACACCCGCTCCTTAAAGAAGAAAGTTTTAGTCATCATGAACCATTAAAAAAATTGAAATTTCTGCATTTTATATTCGAAAACATACGGGGCAGTTGCTCGTGGACTTCTCTCAAACTTGAACAATATTTTTATTATATTTTCTGTTATTCTTAAATACAACTTTCTTCGGGGTGAATTTCCCCTTCAAAGATGAAATGCACTTGTGAAAATTCAGTTGTGTATTACTTATGTTACATATTGGGTAATAGTAACCGGATTACTCGGGGTTGGCAATTTCCCGGGAAAGTCACGTATTTCCCACCAAGGTGGGGAGGTACAGTGAATGCTAGAATATAGTTGAGAATACACCCTGGGCAATACCCGAATATATTCAAAGTATAGTTCGTTTAGTATTTCCCTACATTTCCAACTATTTTCCTCAAAAATTATCGATGTGGTATTTACCACCAATATTCTCACTCCGGCAAACCCAGAAATTGTGTCACAATTGAATATGACCGTTTATTGGCACGCCAACGTACTTAAGTACAGAGGAAAACAAGTATCACTAAGACATCGAACTCATATAAATGTCGATCTAAAGTAGATCTGAACCTACGTGGGCAGTAACACACACCAGTGTTGCCATAGAGATATATACTAATTGCGTTATTAGTATATATCTCTATGAGTGTTGCATACTGCAAAGTGTTTCTGCCCTCTACGGTCGTTGATCTGAACATTGCGAAATAGTTTACTCATTGCTCAGTAACTAGTGATTAATTGCCTTTATTCAGTTTATTTATTTATTTATTATTTATTATTTATTCGGCACTTCAAACATATTTAAGATAATTTACAAAGCAATATCGAACATTACATAAAATAACAGTTTGAACAGTTTGAACATCTTCAGCTAAAGTCACGGTTGTGTATAGAACCTGCTCAAAATGACCGCACATATATGTAAAATTTGTTTATACACGGCAAAGAAAATCCCAACAAAACGTTGTTTTAAAGATAAAAATCAAAGACGGGTTTAACTCTGTGAATATTTAATCAAAATCAGATTTATAATAAGAAAGTGCTAGTATTTTAAAGTTTCGCTTATTATTACACAAAAAAGTTATGCACACCCTTGTCGGTATGCAAATGAGGATACTGATGACGTCAGCCAATTATTTCAACTTTTCCCTATAATGTGAAACAAAATTCCATTCCTCTCTGAACTTGTCGAATTTATATTAGTACGAACTATTATCATCCAAAGAACGTGCCACGAACACATATCTGTGCATCCACTGGAGTGCCACGAACACATTTTCGTGCAATGGTCATACAGCTATTGTTACGCCTATTGCATTTTGAGGAGTGCATTGCATGCATGAGTGTTTCCATTGTTCAGTTCAGCTTATGGTCAAGAGGTTTAATATTGTCTCAGGAGTCATTCCCTTAAAAAAAACTTTTTTAGTAAAACAATTAAATATAGACTCTTTGAAAAAAACATGGTACTCGCTGAATATAGTGAATGGCACATTAAGAGTTAAGGTCAAATCTGTGAAAATTGAAATATTCTGTAATTCATTTTGGGAACTGCGCATGTACAAGGCCTCTTGGCTTTTTAAACAGTCCCTGTTCCATTTTCATTTTTTATTTTGCTTGTTAATAATTTTGTACATTTTGTTTTGTGTCTATTTTTTACCGAAAATGAAATAAATGCGAATTGAATTGAATAATGAAATACATGTAAAATGAAAATACTGAGTGCGACTCTCGGCTCTCTCATTGGCAAATCATATATGTTACTACGAGTCTCTTGTGAAACAAGCGATCTTGTGAAATTAGCAGAACTCTGAGTCTCTAAAATTTAATAACTTCCTTATTTTGCATTCAATTTTAATGAAAATGATTTCTGTTTATCTTTTTTTTAATTCAAATCAACTGTTTTGTTTGCGACAGGTTTAATGACGGTGACCCGGCATTTGCTCCTGCGACATGATGCTCCGTTCTTAATATCTCTGAGTTAGGATTGTAATAAGAGTTTTCAGTTCAGAATGATTTAATGATAAGGATTGGGGTTTATTTCATTTTGGAGGTTAGATTTTAATATGTTTGACTTCAAGGTAAAAGACAGAAGTTGCAGTAGTTTTCATGAGAAAGTCTTTTGAATCAAGATTAATTTTCAAAATATTATCATACATCCAGATCTGGTACATTAATGTAAACTCATTATTGTAAAATCATGAAATCTTAGCTCAAAATCGATAATTCTGATGATCATTAACACAGAAAATCCGATGTGGGTCAGAGTAATAATATTTCGTGCTTATTTTGCTCATTTCTCATCAATTAGGCATTTTCTTCCAGAGATATTCGGCACATATGTTTTTTTTATACATTCCAACACTTTGGTGGTAATTTAATTGGATTCTTTTCGAACTCATTTTGAGATCATTACCACAACTGGTATTTATATTTAACGCGCACATTTTCCATCATAGCAAAAATCGTTGGAGCAAATGTCATGGAACCTTTAATGACAATGTAATTATTCTTACATGGCAGAAACAATGACTGGTCCGGTACCGAAGAAGAACACACGAAAGAAGGTGATGAGCATAAAGGCCAGGTACTGCACTTCTATATTAGGGATAAGGAATATTCCCGAGTAGGCCGCAGATAGGAGGCTCGGTAATGCGAGTGGAAGGCAGCAATCCAGGATATCATCGTAATAGTTCCTTGTTTTGAGTCCTTAATTCAAAAGATAGGAGATAGATTAGAATATTGGAATACTTCTCTATGGGGTTAGAACATAAAGGCCCTTATTCTGAAATACAGTTGAACTTCATAGGCTTTGTCTAACTCAGTGCTATATCATGTGGGAAGCCATATACGTGTGCCAATTTTGTTTACTCTATATATGTTCATTGTTCACTTTGCTCTTTCTTTGTTATTAAATGGGGAAATATCTGGGGGTTTTCAGTTATATTTCCCGGAGAGAAATGATTGGTTTTGAGTGTCAAATAAACAGATAAAACGAACATGTGATGTTTAAGAATTGTGTCACAACTTAGGTAGATATGACCGAAATCTTGACATGACCGTCATTATGCATTTCTTTCTTCTTTTTTTTTTGCTCAAAGTGGTAGTACGGGGCTTCTTTTTCAAGAATCCGAAGGGTGCCACCTGGGCATTTTTTTTCTATTGACGTCATAAACCACGCCCATTCTTATTTATTCCTCTCATTTATGATTTTTCTACTTTACAGAATAAACATATGTTTGGTATCAAATTAAAGCTAATGGGCAATTCCATAAAATATGTACGTCCGACCCCCTATATGTGGGACCTTCATGAAATTTTCTGTCTCTGATTTCTGGTTCTTTAAATGACCATGAGACTTGATGAAGTTAGACTTGAGAAAAATGGGGGTCGGATGTACAAAAAGGTTGATTATTTTATGTAATCGCCCTAATGAAAAATTAAATGTAAATGTATGGATCATGTGGCAGGTCATTTAAAGATGATTTACGGTCTTCAAATGTTATATGCCTACAAAAATCAGTTTGTCATCTAGAATATACAAATATCCAAGTTGTGTTTATAGAAGAAGGCGTAAGACCCTGGAAGCAAACGCCTGTGGTGGGAACGCCTGTAAAAATAAATACAGTACAATAGGTTAGAAAGGGCTTTCTGCTGATAACAAAAGAACAAATATTAAGAGCAAGATAATTATAGGACTAAGGGAAACTACGGTTGCCATACGTATGTCGACATACAATGCCCGAAACACCCAGCTTTGAAAGCCCCTTTAATGTACATAATATTCAGCCAAGACTGTCTCACTTCATTATGAAGTATTTAGACAACGTCAAAAGTTGGGATAATGTATAGCAAATAAGCTCTAATTTCATGAATTAAGTTTGCTCTTTATGAAACGTCTTCCCGCCAAAAATTTTCTTTTGAAAGAAATTTTGGATATTTTCTCTCAAAGCTACTTTCTAAAAAGTAGTATTCATATAGGATTGCAAAAAAATGTGTTATGTCTTATCTTCCAAAAGTACATAACATTTTTCTTTGTTTTATTGCGTACATAATTATATATATCAAGATGTATGGAACCAAGAATGGAAATAAACGAAACGAAATGAAAAGTGGCTTCATTTTGCGAGACAGAGAGCTTGTTTCGACTGCAACGGATATTCTTCTTCAGTTAATGACATGTAACAGTTTTGCAGTGGGCGGAAGGGAGAGGAGGCTGGGAGAGAAGGGGGGGGGGGGGCTGGGTGCCGCTCCCTCCAACATATCGTTTCCTCTGTAGACCTTAAAGGACAAGTCCACCCCACCAAAAAGTTGATTTGAATAAAAAGAGAAAAATCCAACAAATATAAAACTGAAAATTTCATCAAAATCGGATGTAAAATTAGTAAGTTATGACATTCTAAAGTTTCGCTTAATTTCACAAAACAGTTGTATTCACATCCTGGTCGGTATGCAAATGAGGAGACTGATGACGTCATCCACTCACTATTTCTTTTGTATTTTATTACATGAAATATGAAATATTCTAATTTCCCCTTATTGTCAAGTGAAACAGCGATTAATTCCTCCCTGGACATGTGGAATTAGCATTGTTTACTACTATATGGTTCATTTAAGTTGGTCCTTATTGTCAAATATGTAAAAAAAATGAAATATTGTATAATTCAAACAATAAAAAACAAAAGAAATAGTGAGTGATGGACATCATCGTCTGTCTCATTTGCATGTCACTGAGTTGTGCATATCTCTGTTTTTTGAAAAATAAGCGAAAATTTAAAATGTCATAACTTTCTTATTTTACATCCGATTTTGATGAAATTTTCAGCATTAAGCTAGTTTGATTTTTTTCTTTTTATTCGAATCAACATTTTTCTGGGGTGGACTTGATCTTTAAACTCACCATTTTTACATGGACCTGTCTTATTCCTTTCAACGACAAGACCACCAACTGGACCTAGCACAACAGCAGTCAGCTGCGTAATGATGAAAACATTTGTATATGAACTCACTGGAAACCAAAAGATAAATAGAATGATATTATGCAATTTATTAGGAGCCATTTCCATCTCGTTAGAGATGCTGTACACACATTTGTATAGCATTTAATACGCATTGTTTCTGAGCATTTGATACATAAACGAAATATAAGTTATAGAGATGAATATAACATAAAGATAATATAACCATAAGGTTGCATGGGAATAAAGTAATAAAAATAGGGATGAAAAACTTTGTAAGACTACGATGAAGGGATATATACAATAATACAAAATAACATACGCAATGAGCCTACGCAAAGTAGATAAACCGAAATTATGATATAAGAGGAAAACTAATTTGAAGGTATTGCTGAGGGGGTAATCTTACAAATTACAAAAGGAATAATGCAATAAATTACGACAAAAATAAAGCTTAGTTTATGTTAATTTCCAGGAATACATAACAAATGATAAGCAAACAGTTCATTTCGACAAAAACGTAGAGTATACAAAGGCCATTGTCCGAAAATCATCAGAATACTATAATGAGAATAATTTTTATATAACGCCAAATCTCCTGAGGAGCAATTTCATAAAAACAAATGGTGAATTTCACTATTTGTTATCAACTACTGAAATCCTTGCGTATGATCTAATCAGGGGAAAAATAGTGAAAAATTCGTGTCACGAAATGCTCTCAGATTTCAAGTTTTTTATATTGTACGAAAAGTAATAAACATATGCTCCATCCTTCAAATTTTCAACTTTCCACTTGTCTGATTTTTCTTATTTTTTAAAACAATTTTTTTGGGAGGTGGATTTCCCATTAAGACATTAAACATAAAAAAGAACTCGACACACTCGCAGAAGACACCATAAAAATAGGAAGGAATGGAGGTACATACCGATATCTGTGTCTCCATTTGCTAGTCTGGTCAAGAAATAATTCAACACTCCAAGGGTGAAAATGACATCCAGTTCCAGAATAGCCTGCCACATGAGTATGGCCCAAAACGGAAGAGAGAATATGCAGGATCTGAATGACGTGTACTGTGGAAGATATTGGGTTGGCGACGGGGGTGAGGGCGCCCTTCTAAGTGAACTGCCACTTCTGTTCTCTGACGTCGGTTTAATCTCAACGACTTTATTCTCATGTACATTTCCTGAAATGAATTGATAAGAGGATTTTAGTGATGGATATACGAACTTGTTCAATTACATCTCTACAAACTTTGAATAATTGGTAATGGTGCCTGGATTTATTGATTGCCTAGACAAGTTTAAGAAGATGTGAAGAAGACATCGGTAATTCTTGAATCAAACTATATAGACCTAGCATATTCATTAAACATGTATATAAACCTGTTCGAATCTGAGATTCAAGACTTTGACCAGATAATTATGATACATAGGGAGCGTCGAATTATGAGATGTACATAAATAATAATTTAAGTGATATCCCATTCATAAATATAATTATTCATTACCTTTAATTTTAGATATAGGCCACTCTTCAGCTTTCTCACCGTCAACCACATACGCCTTGTTATAGAAAGCAGGAGTAGAAGTGGGCGGGGCCTCGGGCCGCTTCCCACAGCATCTGATAAGCCTGTAGTCCGGTGGGAGTGGCCAAGGAATGTGATTGGCAGGCAGGAGGATGAATGTGTTGATGTTTAGGAGAAGAGTGCAACCGGCTGAGATGAAGAGAATTGTCGGCATGGAGAACCCAGCTTCGTATGCTACCTATAACGTGGCAGATGAAACAGAGAGAGAGAGAGAGAGAGAGAGAGAAAGAAAGAGGGAAAGAAAGATGGAGAGAGAGAAGGGGAAAGAGAGAGGGAGAGGGAAATGGAGGGAGGGATGGAGATCGAGGGAAAGAGAGAGGGGGCGTTAAGGGGATAGAGAGAGTGAACAAAATATTTGGGGGGAGCTTCACCAATTTCACGTCGTCATTTGCATTAATTGACAAATATCTTTATACTGCTTTTTGTCTAATATACCATCCCCCCAAAAAAAACACCCACTAACATGCACCAACACACACACAGACTAAGGCCCCATCCCACACACACACACACTTGCCCACTTCTCATACCTCAGTATCTGTATTACCTTTATTATAAGGAAGACGACTTGTGCGGATCCGTATAAACCCTGTAGAGCAGTGATGACTATCGACTTGTGAGAGGGAAACAATTTTCCAATCTGATTCAAAGTAAGACGATGAAATAGAAAATAGTAAATTATCACTAAAAGTAGAATCTAAAATATCAAGGATTTGAAATTGATCAAGATCGTCTGTGAATAGTGACCGACAGAATATTAGATTTAGATTTGAACCTATAAAGGTTATGGTTATAGAGACTTGAATTCAAATCTTTTGAGATTTAAGATTTAAAATAATTCAAAATTTCGACTGGTCACATTATTCACAACGGATTTATTTTGAATCCCTGATTATCAGTATTGTGATTATCAGTATTGATAATCACAATATCATTAGTAAGTTATATCATATGTATGTATTTTAATGTAATTGAATGATATAACGAAAACCTACTGTTATGCTTTGTATTTCAAGGTCCACATTTTCCTCAAGATCGATAATTATCTAATGTACTCTATTGTGTCTGATACGGTATAACTTTGTCTGTAATATATTTAACCTTGTCGTGAATATTTTTAAGTCAAACTGAAATGATCAATACCTTTATTCCAATCGTTACGAATGGTGAATGAATGAATGAATGAATGAATGAACGAATGAATGAATGAATGAATGAATGAATGAATGAATGAATGAATGAATGAATGAATGAATGAATGAACGAATGAATGAATGAATGAACGAATGAATGAATGAATGAATGAATGAATGAATGAACGAATGAATGAATGAATGAACGAATGAATGAATGAACGAATGAATGAATGAACGAAGGAATGAATGAACGAACGAATGAATGAATGAATGAATGAATGAATGAATGAATGAATGAATGAATGAATGAATGAATGTTAGCATTTTTAGGTCAACTAAGCAGGAATATTTTGAGCTCAAATGAAGATATTGACTATTTCTTATACAAAGGTTTTTCATAATAGCCTAGACACTTAAAATGTTGGGCAATGTAAGTTGGTAAAAACTATATATATTCTGGGCAATTATTATCCAATGGAGCAAATTCATCGGCCAATTACTAGTTTTTATTACCCAAGTTTGACAGATTTTATCCAATAGTTGTGTGGACAGTATTTTGCCCAGGGTTAGTTAAAAGGTGTGCATTTTTTGCCCAACTATTTTAAGAGTGTAGACCTATGTTTTTGAACAAAAAAAATTGAAAGGGCAAATTGTTGGTGAAATTTAAGACAATAGGTTTCCTTGGTAGTCGTTTGCGTCCCCTTCTAAATCAAAACTCAAGGATAATATTTCTTTGACCAACCTCCATGTTACAGATGATAACTGCTGTGCCACCGGTCACCATGAAGATAGCTCCTGGATACAGAAGACCCGGTAGTTCCGGGGAACTGAATCCGATGAACAGGTTACCCGCGAGAAGTAGTACACTAAAGAAAAGAAGAAAAAAAAGGATTTGAAGAAAAATAATCAGAAAAGTGCACATAAAAGAAAATAAATCTTGCCAGAATGCTGAATAAGACTTTGTCAACATTTCAACTCTTCTTTTCTTTCTTACTTCCTTTACTATTGAGATTTTTTTTATATTTGGAAAAATAACAGTGGACGCCCCCCCCCCCCCCCCCCCCCTCTGTAGCGCCATACAGGTCCCCAAGTAATGCTACATAGACTTCATTAAAATCACCAACAATTTGTACTGCAAAAACTCCGGTGTTGATTTAACACCAGCCCGGGATCTATATACAGTATGTCCACACCAGAGAAGTATTGAAACAACACCAGTTTGGAATCAAACCGATGCTTTTTTAATACTAATTGGTGTTGTATAAACACCTATCTGGTGTTAGACCGAAACCAAACTGGTGTAGTTTACACTTCTCTGGTGTGGACATATATAGATTCCGGGCTGGTGTTAAATCAACACCGGTGTTTTTGCAGTGTACATATTGTTGGATACAGCGTTGGATACAACACCAGCCCGGGATCTATATACAGTATGTCCACACCAGAGAAGTATTGAAACAACACCAGTTTGGAATCAAACCGATGCTTTTTTAATACTAATTGGTGTTGTATAAACACCTATCTGGTGTTAGACCAAAACGAAACTGGTGTTGTTTAACACTTCTCTGGTGTGGACATATATAGGTTCCAGGCTGGTGTTAAATCAATACTGGAGTTTTTGCAGTGTGTGTTAATAGTTTAAGGTACTCTCTAAATTCCGTAGATTGAAAGTCAATCTAATGGTCTGGGACCAATCCAAAATTCGATTGAAAAGTCTAATCAAACTTTGGATTGGCCCTTGATCTTAATATATTTCAATCTAAGGAATTTAGGGAGTACAGTGAAACCTGTATTATAGTGGCCACGTATTAAAATGAAGCATAAATTATGGCCTTTATAGAAAGGTAACTGATATAGACAGGTTCTTACACATCTGCTTCAAAGGGAATAAGTTTTAGTGGTCACTGTAGGCAGGTGGCTGCTATAGACAGGTGGATACTAACTCAGGTTTGACTGTATATATACCTAAATAAGACTCGAGTAACCCTGGTCCCAAATACATCGAAGAGGACACCCATCGGAAAGAAGGAGAAGAGTTGAATGGAAATGGCGACAGAATAAACCAACTGAAGACTGGCGTCTTGGGAATGACAAGATAAGACCGAGGAAATGTTTGTGGAAGAGGGTACATCAGCATCTGCAAACAGAAATGTGGGAAAACGATAATAAAAATCATCCTTTTCTTTATGACATGGAATATTCCACATCCTATTACAGTAGCAAGGAAATCAATACGATAGTGGCATTATGGACCCCCTCCCGAACTTATACGAATACGAATATAATTGATGAATGTCATCTCTTCTTTACGAAGGGCCTATTCTTTGATGATATTATTCAAGAACACTTTGTATGGCAAATTAAAAAAAATCACCTCCTTCCTCCCCTCCCCGAAAACACGGAATATTTTCATCGACAATTAATACCATATAGGAAATATGAGCAAATTTGAAGTTCCTCTTCCGTTCATAAAACAGTCACATACAAAGTCCTTGGTTAAATGTATATAAAGCTGTGATAAGTTAATCAAGTATTTTTTTCTTAAGAATAAAAATATCAGAAGACTTATCAAAGTAAAAAAAGCAAAATCTTAACTACACTCTAATTTCCAAGGATTTAAAATAAATCCAAATCGGCTGTTAATAGTGACCAGCCGAGTAAAAGATTAAGATTTAAACCATCAGGATTTAAACATAAAGCTAAAAGATTTGAATTTGAATCATTTGAGATTTAAAAGTTCATCCTAAAGATTAAAAATAAATCCAAAATTTGGCTGGTCACCATTCACAGCCGATCTGGATTTATTTTTAATCCTTTGAATTTAGAGTGTATAAGTCACATGTTAAAAGAGTAAAACTCTCACAAATATTTCCAGTTAAAGATGTAATATTTTTAGAAAAAAAGGGGCACATATGATTTACCAATCGATCTCTGATCCCCACATGAAGAACAAGGCGGGGCGGAAGATGTAGCAGAAGCGTTGACGTCATCAGTGCTCTGGAGACAGTCTCCTCCGTAGTAGCCGATATCCTTCAGTATAAATACAAGTGATGGCCATCCGAATATGGTACCTCCGTAAAATAGTGTCTCCAAGCAACCTATCAACAGGGTTATCTGCCTCTCGATGGCCATCTTGTCTCCAGGATGCGATCTGTCCTGGAATAAACCATTCGGATGGTAGCTGTACTCTTGGCTGTTTGTTCGGAGATTCCGAACTAAGCCAGTTTCCACCAATGTCAGGCTATTGGTTTATTTAACGAGTCTTTCCTCCAATTAATGTTAATGAAAGTAAGTAACAATCAAGAACTTGGCTTTCTTCGGAGATGTCCGGAATCCAGGAGCAAGGCACCAAGTCTGACGAATGAACATGAATAAAAGAAGAAAAAAACGGAAAAGAAAAAGAAAACAGAAAAGAAAGGAGAGGAGGAAAGGGAAGATAAAAGGTGGGAACAAGTGAATGAAATATAAAGAGAGGAATAATTGGTAGAGATTTTTTTAAAAGTTCATTTTATAAAAACTTTGTATGATTTGTATTCTTTTACAATAAAATATTTTAATCAAACAAAAGGGTCGAGTGGTCTAGTGGTTAAATAATTGGTCTCATGATCGCAAGGTTGCGAGATCGAATCCCCGCTTGGGCATTACCTCCACATTATATGTCCAAGAGTAAAGGAGTAATTTCTGTCGTTTATATCGTACAGGTAAGCGATTATACTGATTAACGTGGACGTTAATGTTCCCCGTTTCATTGATTATACCATGGACCTATAAGAAATGGACGATTAACGCGAGCATTCTTTTGATGCAATCATAGTCGCCGTCTCCTGATTATGTGCATATTAATGAGAACATACAGGTGTTTCGACAATAGCGGCTACCGAGGCGAATCTGATTTTTACAAAGGAATGTTTTCCTCTTTTTGTCGTTTGTTGGCTGATGTCTTGTAACAGATTATACCTTTCAGTTAAGATGTTTCAGATTTGGAACAGCAAATTGAGAAGCAGACGATTTTTGTGATATCAAATTTATTATTATCGATTTGCACGCTTCTGCACACTCATAATGACTTTTCTAACTACGAGAGGGAGACGGCCCCTACAAGAAACCCACCATGTTTTTCTGGAATATCATGAGGAAATCTTTAAAATGTGATTATAAATTACAATCAATCAATTTCATTTCAGCCTCTATCTTGAAATATTCATACATTTTTCCAAATAAAAACCATGGAAACTAAGATAACCATTTGTAAACCAGAACTGCACATTAATTTCCGAGAATTTAGGTAATTTATTACCTTCTGCGCATGCAATTTGTCTAATTGTTAAATGTCTAATCACCGAAAGCTTCTGTAACTCATGGTTTAATTGACGGCGACCATGATGGTATCACAGGAGATAAATATGAAGAGAATGTTATTCACATGACAATGACAGTCAGATGTTAGTGAATTAATTAACTAACCGATGAATGTCCAGCTTTCATAGGTCCATGATTATACCAATGTAGCGTTAAAAGGGAATCCAGCCTTGGCCATAAAATGTTGTGTTGGGAAGGAGAAAAATAAATTAAACAGAATGGTGAAAATTTGAAAGAAATCGGACAAGCAATAAGAAAGTTATAGCTGCTTTAAAATTGGGATCACTAATAGTATGTAGATTTCAAATTGGCAACTGGGTAAGTAAATTATGACAAGGGGCAAGGACAACTTTCCCATAGGCCATGTACTTTATTATCAGGGTTTTGTGGTTTTCTCCTAAGTACCCATTCCCCTGGGGCAGTAATCTAAATATAACCCAGGTAGTATATTGTTTTATAATGTCCTCATGAAAGAAAATGTAATTTGAAATAAAACTTTTCGGAAAAATGACATTTTAGCCATAATATGTAGTGGAGTACATGGAAGAGTAGTCCTTGCCTTACATCACTATGACATCCCATATGTGGCCA
Source organism: Lytechinus pictus (assembly GCF_037042905.1). NCBI lineage: Eukaryota > Metazoa > Echinodermata > Echinoidea > Temnopleuroida > Toxopneustidae > Lytechinus > Lytechinus pictus. The sequence continues at coordinate 7,531,144 of NC_087249.1, read as the reverse complement.
ATTTGAAGTCTCCATGAGTATAGTGATTACCAATATTTACAACTTTTAAAAATTCATAACTTTCTTGTTGTTTGTCCAATATTGTTCAAACTTTCACATATCAACTTGTCTGATTTCTCTCTTTCTTATAAAAACAAGTTTTTATTTGGGTTGGATTCCCCTTTAAGCGGTAGAAATGTGTGATGTTGTGTTCCTACTGGAGTCACTATATTCAGCAGAATCATAATTATCTAATTATTCATTGTATCATAAAATGGTCATATTTTTAAAGAAATAATATTATTTTCATTACTACTTTTCTTCTTTATTTCTTCGTTTTATTTTCTATACTTCTCCTTCTTCTTCGCCTTCTTCCTTTTCTCCTTCTCGGCCCACTCCCCCATTTCCTTCCCCCTCCTACTTTTCCCTTTCCCTTTCCCTCTTCCTCTTATTTCATTTCCTGTCTTTATTTCTTCTTCTTTGAAAACAATAAAATAAAAAATGATAAAATGAAAACTCTTAAAATATTCCAGGGTTATTCGTACTTTATATTTTTTTCTCCTTTTGCCATCGAAATTGACTGTCATGATGGTGTGAAGTGTAAACACGCACTGCGATTTGACATTTTGCAAACCATCGATTTGTTTAATGTAAACGTCTTTATGATCACAATAAATAAAATCTTTTTACAAAATCAACACGAAGAGCGAGGATGTCAAAATAGTTCACTGCATGCATATAACTTCTTCGTAAATTAAGATATAAATATACTTGACAATATGTACAAGGCCAGATGGATAGATAAGTGTTTTTTTATTCTTTAAATATTGCCGTTGACAAGCGAAAATGCATGAACAAATTTTAAAGGTCAAGTCCACCCCAACGTAAAGTTGGTTTGAATAAAAAGAGAAAAATCCAACAAGCATGACACTGCAAATTTCATCAAAATCGGATGTAAAATAAGAAAGTTATGACATTTTAAAGTTTCGCTTAATTTCACAAAACGGTTCTACGCACATCCCGGTCGGTATGCAAATGAGGGAACTGATGACATCACTCACTCACTTTTCTTTTGTATTTTATTATATGAAATATGAAATATTCAATTTTTTTCTTTCCATTGTCCTGTGAAACAAAGTTGAATTACCATTGTTTAACATTGATGGGTCAGTCAAGTTTGTCCTTATTGTCAAATCTGTAAAAATCTTAAATAATGTATAATTCAAAAGAAATAGTGAGTGAGGGACATCATCGATTTGCATGTGACTAAATTGTGCATATAACAATTTGGTGAAAATAAGCGAAACTTTAAAATGTGATAACTTTCTTATTTTACATCCGATTTTGATGAAATTTTCAGCATTATGCTTGTCTGATTTTCCTCTATTGATTAAAATCAACATTTTTCTGAAGTGGACTTGACCTTTAATTACACAATACTATACATTTCACTGAATGCAAGTGAAATAATCTCAGTCGTTAAAAATTGTATGACAGATCTCTCTAATACTTCGTCCCCACTGCCGTGTGGTCCCTTACGTACGCCGTGATTGGCCTTTCGTAACTGATCGCGAAAATTGTTGAACCATTCAAAATTTGTCTACGATCAAAACGATTGCCACGACTGATCTAATACGATCTGACAGGATCACTACGATTACTCCACGATTAAGTACGCTGTTTGAATCATGACGCAGATCGCGGCGGTGGGAACTAGGTATAAGAACATGTGCGGTATTTATGGTAAATTGCCAATTCGTCCACTGCCAACTCGTCAACTCATCACATGGTCTACCTTCATTTAGTATAATGCCATAGTCGAACAACCATTTGGTCCAATCATCACTTCGTCCAATCACCAGTTCGTCTATTACCATTTCGTCTAATAACCAGTTGGTCTAATACCCAATATCTTTTCATTCACTTTGCACAATTAACGCTTTAGTTTAATTAGACCAAAATGGTATATGGACTAAATGGCTATTACACCAACTTGTTATTAGACGGAATGGCATTAGACTACATGAAAGTAGACCATGTGGTGAGTGGACGAACCGATGGTAGACCAAATGTTAGTAGACGATTTGGCAATTGGACGAATTGACATTAGACGAATTGGAAATAAACCGTATTTATTTGCCCACGAATGTATAGTTTGTCTTACTCTTGGCAACCAGAGATCTATCATGATCGGATTCATTCCCAGTTCAACTCTGTATAAAGTCACCTTTTCATATCGAATATCTATGACGGTGTGCGAAATTGTTCAGGCCTATCATACCCGGGCTATGCTCATGTCAGATCTACTGCTCTTCTCTATTATGTGTACAGGTCTATTATGATACAATCTGAACAAAGAGAAACTACTCAATCGTAACCACAAGATGGACGGGTAACACACAATTGAACAGCTCAGATGATCAAATTGGGGCTCATTGAGGGTGTTTGGGTGTTTTTTTTAATATATTTTTTCGAATGCTGGAATGGATCATCCACGTGTTTCTTCTGGTACGCAATTTATTTCATAAGTTCTCAAAATATTTTGTCAATCGTTTGCTAAGCCCGGGACGTGTTGCAATGTAAAGATATCTCCAGTCAACTGTGACAATTTGGCCTTTAATTTTTTTTCTCTCCTATGCATGCCTTGATTTATTAGATTTAGCTTTTATACAAAACTTTATTTTTTACCATTTATCATGTTTAGTTTGGCGTCGGTCCCCTTTCTTTCCCAATCGTCATGTGATCGGAAAATATATTTTTTTTCTGAGAGAGAGAGAGAGAGGGGTTGGGAACTGTATCGGTTTAATACGTTTTCCCCCTTTATCAGAGAGAAAATTCCCATGCTATGAAGAGACATGGTAAGGCCTTCAAACCAGTCTGTTTAAAGGGGAGGGGGGGGGGCGGGGTAGTTTAGATAGTTTAATAGTTTAATATGAAAAGTAATATTTCACAAACATCAGTACTACTTGCAGCTTGCTTTGAGTTTGAGTCATGATCGAAAAGTATCAAAGTAGATTCATGTTTAAAGTTTCTATTTTTTCTTATCTTTGGCATTCTCAAAATCAGAACACCACGTATGTGATTATTCATATTTGAGGAATGAAACATGCCGAAATATTAAAAAATGCAAATGGCCTCATCGACGAATGTCATACTTTATAAGGTACTCTAGAGACATGGATAATGGAAAGCAATAGGAGACAAAAAAGATCGGTTTGTGGATAAAAAGATTATTATAATGAAATTGGATGGAAATGTGTTTTCATAATGGGCCCCAAGTTAGACAAAGAATAAATTAAGATTTTTTTTGTTCAAGTTACCTTCTCTTAAGAAAATGTGGAGGCTTTTCGTTTAAGCCACGGCACAAAGAAACATCTTTTTAATTATTCCAAGGGGTACTCCGTGCTGGAAAAAAAGATTAAATCAATAGATTAAAATTCCTTTCTTCAAATCTGATAACAATTAACGAAGTTATTGAAATTCAATGTTCAGCAATATTTTGTGGAAACAGTTATATGCTTACCAGAAACTTTACAAAACCCCTTTGTGAAATGCTATATAATTTATTAACCACATAATTTTTACCTCTTCTTCTGAGATAATTTTCCTATTACACATGGGTGTTTTTCTGCTATTTTTACAACATTTTTTTTCTTCTTCAGGGTGAACTTCCCCGTCCCTCAGCCGGCTGATCAGCCTAATCACGGGAGGATCCAATCGACGTATCCTTTTGCTGAACTCGATCGAGGTTAAAAATGGAAACCTACCTTTACATCTTCTTTCCAGGTACTGCTCCAGTCTAGAAATTGTTCCCTCCTTATAACCAACTCCAAGGCTGTCGAAACCTTCGAAATTAACTCTTGGATGGCGAATCGTCGACAGCAACGCATTCCCTTTCATGCATTTGGTATCAATTCCAACATTTACTGAAATAACCTCTACAGTTTCAACCGACGACGTATATCCGATTTCGATATCAATCTGAGGCTCAGGAGAACGAGCAGAAGAGATTTAGGTCGAAATCGTACCCAGCATCAGATCCTACAAAGCATTTCAGGGGCCCAATCGTCTGGAGACAATAGTGACTCTATATGCTTGTGCATTGGCCCATTCATTTCTTTGTCAGAGTTGATGCTGGTTACGCTAGTGAAATTATAAAGAGATATAATCAATTATTACAATTGATTCCAATTTGGCTAGCCAAAGTTACCACAGAGGACGATTGACTGTGGCGGGCTGTCTATCTCAGAAGTCAACAACTACCCACGCATTGTCCATCCGAGTATCATGCATGCGTCTACGACTGGACGGAATTCACAGCGGTTTCGAGGAGCCGTTGACTGATGGTGTAGATGGCCTACCATAGCTGATGTGGGTGAGAAAAGCCACACCGAGCGATGTGTTGCGTTGCACATGTTGAACCACCAGTGAATCCGCCACTTGACATTGTGACACCCTAAACATGCTAAATGACCGTGAACGGCAGGAAAAAGGTGGCCTGGGTACATTGTGTTTTCAAGAGTGATGGGGGAAGCAAAGGACTCGATCCAGACAAAAAAAAAGTGCATGACTTTTCCGGCTCACCTGAATATTGTGACGGTGTCCGATGTATCACTTGAATTTAGAATAGTTATGGTAAATATTTTTATTCGGTTGGCATTACAAATGCAGCTACAAAACAGACATCAAAATTATGTTCTTAAAGTTACCAAATGTACAGGCAGAAGAGTTGCAGAAAAGTATTCAAAATAACTAAAAACTTTGTCATTAAATTCAAGGGCAAGATTTTATTTCTGGTTAAATGAAGTGGAAGTGGGTAAAAGTATAACATGCATAGGCAGATGGTAAAAATAAAAGGGTGACTTTTTTTATATTCCATAAGTCCGTAATACCTAAAAAGCAAGATAAACTGAAGGGATGGGGTCGGAAGCAAGGCATGAAATACTTACTGTTTCAAGGGAAAAATAGTTGAGTTACGGATAATTTCAATATGAGTACACATTAATGGAGGTTATACAAGCGTATGATGTTGATAAGTAATGTATTTGAGCTGCATATAGGATAATACATGCAAATCACACTCAAGAACATTCTCGCTACTTTGTACCTTTGGTAAGCAATAAAGTTTATTGCTTACCCAAGGTACAAAGTAGCGAATATAGATATTAGTATCCGTGGAATGTAAAGAATACAAATATTGAATATGCTTTTTACCTCAAGAGATGGATGAACTATGTATGTGATGCAGGCATTTGTGACGGAATGGAAAGTATATAGCCTATCTTTACCTGCGGTTTAATACGAAATGGATTCTAACGGGTACCCACTCACCTCACCTGGGTCGAGTGCAGCACATTGCACAATGTGGGTAAATTTCTTGCAGAGGGAAACAACACCATGGCTGGGATTCGAATCCACGTCCCTCTGATTGAAAGACGAGAGTCGGTAACCACTAGACCACGATAGGTAGGTTGATTCTGAATGCTAGATAAAGTTACTGATCTAAGTAACTGCATCTGAGTAACTGCATCTAAATGAAGAATGTAATTGAAATGGGTGACTTATTGTATCACTCAAACATCAAAGAGACAGACGCAAGATTCGTGTCGTGATCTCCTTAATCGACACATGCAGGGTCCTGTGCATGGTACTTGTTCAACCCACGAAATAGACCTACTGATTTAGGAGTTGGGAAATGCTAGTATTCATGACGATGAGTGTATAAGGTCGTGGAGGTTGTCCTGCACCTGTGATGAATCTGTTTTCTGGACAACACAGAGGGGTCTGGGAATGAGTTTTTTTTTAAGAGGGGGTGCTGGTTTGTTAACAAGAACACCCCCTCACCCCAAAAAAAATCACTCCAAATGAAGGGGATCTGTACATTTGAGCATACCAACCTAATTTCCAGGGGGTGCTGTATGGTGTAACACCCCCCCCCCCCAAACAAAATATTAGGGGGTGCTGATCAGTACCCGCTTTCCAAAGCCATGGCAACATATATCCTCATATCTTCCTAATAATATATAGCAAATATATTCATGTTATCAGAGTTTTGCCTCAAACATGGCTCTATTAATATAGGTACTGTCACGGCTGTGTCGTGCGCCAGCAACCCGTGCTACGTGGGGAAAGTTACAACTCACGGCGGACATGGCGGAGGCTCGAGTTCGAAGCATGGGTCACGTACGTCTTTCGATATTAAAGGACAGTTCAAGGAGTTTATCATTTATGAAATTCTGATCTTTTAGTTCTGTAAAATTTGATAAAACACATCCACGTAGAACCTATCCTCTTCCACTGATGACACTGACGCTCACTGTATGTTCTTCGATTGCTCAGAAATTGTTCTCCATAACTAAGTGTTTCCCCTAAGTTTGAGATGGCTTACAAGAGCAAAAAGTACAAGGTCGGCCGACATGCATGACATGCATAGAGTGAAAATTGGTCGATGGGACAGGTATATAGATACCAGAGTAGATAGAATATCTTAGTTAACTCTAAGTATTTAAAAAAACAACTACAACAACCAAATGTAAAAACGAAACAGCAAAAAGGAACACTTAATGAAGGCAACGTTTCTAATATATACGCAATGGCAGGTGCACGGGGCACAAATTTGTCGACCCAGTTATGCCAGAGTGACGCACCTTTACAGAAAACTATCACTCCTAGTATATATCTATCGAAAGAGGGTAAAAAAGAAAATAAAGACGATTATAAACATCCATAAACTATATAACATGGCCAAAGTAGATGGTAAATTTTCGTGAGTTTTAGCTAAAATGGATACAATGATGAAATTAGAGATAAAATATGGCCTACCTGTTTGGGATTGTTGGAGCCGGTGTCTGTTCACGGAGAGTTTTCGTCTCGAAATGCGTCCTCCAAGTGGTTTAAGCACATTTCTATGTTTGAATTTAATAAAGACGTGTGTCTTTCTATGCACATCAAACACCCTGGGCAAATAACGTGCATTCATTGAATGTATATTTACAAAGGTAAATTGATTCGAGCGAGGACAAAAAGGGGAAGTTTGCGGGCAATCATAATTACGCAAAATGAAAAGAATTACTTCATGTTCCTCGCATGAGCTCACATTTCCCTCAGAAAACAAATGAACTGAACCTAACTGAACTTGATTTTTTATCCAAAAAAAAAACAACAGTTACAGCATAAAAAGCCGTACATCAAAGAACTATAATAAAAAAATAGTTTACAGGTTAATAGGTACCAGAATAGCATGAATGCTAGTCGGGGCTGGTATCTTTAAATGCTCAAATACAATTTATTTGTCTAGTTGTAAAAAAAAAGTATTAATGAATTATATACACTTTGTAACTCACACAAATAAAGTTGAATATACACGATAAAAATGACATTTAGAGTAGTAAGAGTGGATTGACGACTATACGACTATACAAAATACAATATAATCTTAAGTTGCTCTCCATTCATTCATTTTACAAGCTTTGCTTTTCAGTGGACTCCTCCATTCTTCTCATGATATATGATTATATTGATTTAATTATTATATTGATTTAAATTTGACATGCATGTTGATTTATATTTGAATCACTTATTGAATATGTATATCATTTATTTAATGTTGAATTTTGTTCATGCTTTTATTTAAATTGAATTAATTTATCATGTATTTATTTGTATTATGTTGAATGAAAAATAAATTGAAATTGAATTCATTCATTCATTCAATAGCAACTCTTCATGCGCTCTTCTGAAAGAAAACACAGATGGCTTTGTTGTAATACCAATGGGTAAATCGTTCCACAGAGAGTATACCCACATATGAAATTGAAAATTTTACTTTGTTTTTTTTTTATAGAATGTTTAGAATGAATTTTTTAGAATTATGATTTTTTAACTGACTATTTTTTTAAGCTACAGAAATCCTTGCATAATTTGGTTGAAAGCTTATTAGTAGTGTGTAATGACGGGGCAAGAAAAGTTTTCATTTCAGAGCACTTGACGAGCCAGACTTCAGTACTTGTGCACCCCACATGCCCGATGCGAGAGGGCAATGAGAATGACCATATAACACACTTTTCTTTAGAAGCTTTGAATGAGATTATAAATCTTGGACTTGTATTTTTTTCAGAGTTTGCCTCAGTTTTCAATTTAAAATAACTTCTGTGAAAATCGTTGTAGGCGAGACTTGAACCTGCGTCCCATGAATATAATCACTGAAGGATAGGCTTATTGATTTAGGCACGCCAATCGAGCTGATTGGTGGGCCGGAAATAAGCCAGTTCGTAGCACTGAACTGGAAATACGTTCGTAGTTCCTTTCTGCGCATGATCAAAATATTATACGCATGATCAGAGGAATGTCATTTGTACTAATGTGACATGGTGGTTTAAAATCTAATGAGATAAGCACCAACTTTGATGTCTTGATTATTCATATATTCTTTTGGATTGTGGTTTTCATTTACATCCACAAAAAACAACAATGCGTCAACGAACGACTGGTATTTCACAGTTTGCCAGGTACATTGTGCAACATGCTATGATATGCATTCAAAGTAGGAATGCAACAAATACCTTAATAGAGTGTTCATTTGTGTGCTATTCTAGTCACCTGGTCTATTCAATTTCTTCATCCTGCTATGTAAGGCAAGCTTACGTAATATCTTCCTTTGAAATCTGTCTATCATAATGAAAGAAATGAAAGGTCGTTTGACCAAAATTGTCCATGAAGTAACTACGAACTGGTCTATTACGATATATCCCACAGTTTTGTGTCCATGAATATTCATGAGGCGTATTCTGACTAAATAGACCATAACATATCACCATTCCCACTTTTAAGTGTGCTAGGTGCAGTGTGAGATGGGTGGTGCGTATGTGTCCCTCTAACAAAATCGGAGGGGCCCGGGTAGGCAACATTCCTTGAATGCCAGGCAATTTTGTTGCTCCCCGGAAGCGAATATTTTTCCGTACATGGAAACGCTATGGTACATGAATTATTCATAAGTTGATAAAGTGCGCAGGCGCATGGATAGTTCTATAGCTTCATCAATTTGCACATGATGAATGGAGGAGCACACTCTAGTCCATAAATGAATGGACTCCATTTCTCAAGTTTCGATTTCTCTCTTCCCATCTCTAGTGCAAATCTCTCTCCCTTCCTCTCTCTTAGCACAATCTCTAATGAAACATGAATGAATGGACTCGCATAATGTCCTGGCCACCCCCCCCCCTCGATCTCACCCTCTAGGTGGTTTCAAACCGCCTCGATCACAAAAATCCCCGTTAAATTACGAGAACTTTTTTAGGCTGAAAAATACTCATTAATTATTCCTGCATTCACACCGCCCTGAAATATACCCTTCGGGATAAGTTCCTGAAGTTACGAGCATGCGCAGTATGGTCTGATAAGCAGCAAGGCGCGAAATTCAAAATCACTAGCCCAGCAGCAACCCATGCACGGCGCCGCACCCAACGACACGCTGGGCTAAAAGTTCCCGTAATTTGCTTTCAGACCTATCTGCCCTCTCCCTCTTGCTCTAGCTCAGACCGCCTCGAAGTTCGCCAGTTCCAGGTATTCTCTGATCGGGGAATTTACCCCGATCAGAAAATACCAGGTATTTTGGCGGTGTGAAAGCAAACTACGCGTAATATCCCCGAAAGAAAATACCCGATAAATAGTAGGTACTTGGCGAAATTACGAGAACTTTCGCGGGGATTTTTCCAAGGTCGTGGGTATTTTGGCGGTCTGAAAGCAAATTACGGGAACTTTTAGCCCAGCGTGTCGTTGGGTGCGGCGCTGTGCATGGGTTGCTGCTGGGCTAGTGATTTTGAATTTCGCGCCTTGCTGCTTATCAGACCATACTGCGCATGCTCGTAACTTCAGGAACTTATCCCGAAGGGTATGTTTCAGGGCGGTGTGAATGCAGGAATAATTAATGGGTATTTTTCAGCCTAAAAAAGTTCTCGTAATTTAACGGGGATTCTTGTGATCGAGGCGGTTTGAAACCACCTAATCTCTGTTCCTTTATGTAGTTACCCCCCCCCCCCCTCCTCTCCGCCCCTCTCGCATTTTCTCTCTCCTCTCTTGTACTCTCTCTCTCTCTCTCTCTCTCTGTTCCTTTATTGACTTTCTCTTTCTCTGTCTTAAGTTAAAACAAATACATAATTGCTGAGTATTACCTCCATTGGTTAGGCCTATGACTTTTAGAAATGTATTGATGCCTTCACCCTTGGAAATACAAATTAATGTTAAATTGAAATGTTGATCATAGAGACTTGAAATCTCAAGAGCTTCAAGCTTGTAAGATTATTATACCGTATGCAAATCTCCCTAGACCCCCAGATCACATACCCAATAATTATGTCAAAAGCCATCAATACAGCAACGGAGGTTGAAGTTACAGCAGCGATGCGGTTGATCAGCAGAACTAGAATAGTTATTGGCAGCGTTGATTTTCAATGCAACTTCTGTTACGAAGGTATTGAGTTGGCCGATCAGAAAGGCATAGGCCTCACACAAGTTGAATGGCTTGCCACCTTTCGCAATCCTCACGGACGCTAATATTAGGGTCCCCTAACACAAGAGTTAACGCTTAATCATACACTCGATGTTTAAGTTGATTGTACATTATAGTCAATAGAATCAAACGTAGAAAACTGCTCTACAATCAATGCTAAGCTTTGTGTTACAGGGGGGGGGGTTACAGGCCCTACAGATCTGCTTTTCGTGTGCAAAATTCTTTCCCGCGACACCCGCACCATACATGCATGTACATTACGACTGATGGCAGGAGATATTCGAAATGCAGGACCTAAAATAGATCATGACATGGATAAGAAAGTGGTTTTTCAAACAAATCGAGTACATATTGAGTGAGGAAAAAGTTACTGAATTAAGGCTTAGATATAGATCATTACAGTCCATCGAATCGATATTGCATTTAATGTGGATTATTGGTGGATCTCTGGCAATTGATTCCATGGATCAAATCACCTCTCCAGCCGAAACCATTTCGCATGCGTTGATTGTGTACACAGCATGTATACGTGCGGTGTTTTATCTTTTGTTAACTCCTACACAGACGATATGCCTCTAGCACACAATGTAATGGGCATTATGCTTTACTTTCCCCAGAAATGGGGGATTAGATTCGAATCTCCGGGGTGACCACTTCCAAAGCAAGTTGTATATAAAGCAGTTCGAAAAGAAGACGTTTTTCTTTAATCGCCAAAAATCTTCAGTGATATCTCATTTACAACGCAACAACTTAAAAAAAAATCTTATGCATGACTTGGAATGGATTACTCCTGCAACGATTACAGAATCGGATTATACGAACGATGATTATAAGCAAATTTTGTGATATGCATAATGCATTGATGATATTAGCGAATATTACTTGAAAGTATTATCATGTTAATGCCTTATGCATTATGAATGTGCAGAAAATTTTGTTATTATCGACATTTCGTGCTGTAAGCCTTAAAGGGATGGTCCAGGCTGGAGATATTAATATCTAAATAAATAGAGTAAAATTCACAGGGCTAATTGTTAAAAATCTGATTAAAATCGGATAACAAATTACGAAGTTATTGAATTTTAAAGATGTGCATTATTCCGGTGAAACGGTTCAAGGCATGTCTTTATGAATATTCATTAGTTGGGCTGATGATGTCATATCCCCACTTGTTCTTTTGTATTTTATTGTATGAAATCAGGTTTATTCAAAATTGTTCTACCAAGAACTAAAACAATTGGATTGATAACTGATTATGTGAGTGCATTGTATTGCCAAAACTTATTTCTTCATAATGAAGACACATCATTAACACATGTATGACAAGATGAACCATTTATGATTTCATGTAACAACATAAGAAAAAGGAAAGTTGGGATGTGACATCCTCAGCCCACCTAATGAATATTCATGATGATGTGTATATAACTGTTTTCACTAAATATTGATAAACTTTAAAATTCAATAAATTCGCTATTTGTTATCCGATTTCGATGAAATTTTCAGCATTTTGCTTAATGAATTTTACTCTATTCATTAGGATATAAATATTTGTAGCCCGGACCGTCCCTTTAAGAAAGACAACAATCGCAGTAATCAAGGTTGGTTATCGAATATAGCAAAAGTCTGCAGATCGAAGAACGTGGTGTTTGGAAGTTGATACAAAATATTGATGAGGACACATTTCCATATAATTGTATTAATTTGAATAAATCCAAACGCAAAGGAAAGACTGATAAAATTTTCCGTTATTTACGACGACGATTTAGACTGACTTATACCCCTTTCATAAACCCAATTATGCGGCTAATAGCAGCATAATTTGGTCGTTAAATCGGAGGAGGACCAGAGTTATCCGCATTATTTTGATGCTGCAATCATCCGCATAATAGCAGCATCGGGACAAGATTTTGAGGTTATGAACGTATTTCCAAATAATGCGGATAATTGCCATGGTGCGGTCACAAGGTCACCCTTTTCCAACACAACCGCATCGGAGGGGGCGTGTCCAGTTGTCATGACGATTATCCGCCTTTTTCAGGACGGGCGCTCGTAAAAATAATGCGGATAATTTTCGGAGTTTGTGAACGCATTTTTTATTGAATTATCCGCATTACTATTAGGCGGCTAATTGGAGGATAGGTTTATGAAAGGGGTATTACCCTTTCATAAACCCAATAAAACCCAATTATGCGGCTAATAGCAGCATAATTTGGTCGTAAAATCAGAGGAGGACAAGAGTTATCCGCATTATTCTGATGCTGCTATATTATCCGCATAATAGCGGCATCGGGACAAGATTTTTAGTTTATGAACGTATTTCCAAATAATGCGGATAATTGCCATGGTACGGTCACAAGGTCACCCTTTTCCAACACAACCGCATCGGAGGGGGCGTGTCCAGTTGTCATGACGATTATCCGCCTTTTTCAGGACGGGCGCTCGTAAAAATAATGCGGATAATTTTCGGAGTTTGTGAACGCAATTTTTATTGAATTATCCGCATTACTATTAGGCGGCTAATTGGAGGATAGGTTTATAAAAGGGGTATTACCCTTTCATAAACCCAATAAAACCCAATTATGCGGCTAATAGCAGCATAATTTGGTCGTAAAATCAGAGGAGGACAAGAGTTATCCGCATTATTCTGATGCTGCTATTATCCGCATAATAGCGGCATCGGGACAAGATTTTTAGTTTATGAACGTATTTCCAAATAATGCGGATAATTGCCATGGTGCGGTCACAAGGTCACCCTTTTCCAACACAACCGCACCGGAGGGGGCGTGTCCAGTTGTCATGACGATTATCCGCCTTTTTCAGGACGGGCGCTCGTAAAAATAATGCGGATAATTTTCGGAGTTTGTGAACGCAGTTTTTATTGAATTATCCGCATTACTCTTATTAGGCAGCTAATTGGAGGATAGGTTTTATTGGGTTTATGAAAGGGTATTAAACACTGAAACTGAAATACCCATTTACGGATTACCAAGGTCGTTACTTCATCGATTATTATTTTGTTGATTTTTTGGTTTAGAGTCAGCATTTCTCATCATATTTTAAATGACTGAATTCCTTCATACGAAACCATAGAAGCTAAGTATGTTAAAATACAGAAATCTCAGTACATATATAGGATCGCGCAATAGTTCAATGACCGTCTATTCTAGCTGTCAATACGGGCTATGTTTTGATGGTGTGAGTTGTAATAGGTCCATGGTTGGACACGCAAGATTCAGGGTGACAGATAAGCAGTTCGCATCCATTTAACTGACGTAAGATATCAATAGTTACCCAAGCGGTCTCATGTTTTTAACATATATATATATATATATATCATCCACCCTCTCCTCAATTAAGTGTTTCTTTAAAAAAAGATCTAATCGCAAGATATTAACTACCCTACCTTGATGGAAATGACTGAACTGTCTGCTCGATGACGCAGTGCGTAATTTGGAATCAAAAGTGGTGAATGTGACAGACTGCCTGTAGGTTTTTTCTTGAGAGTTAAATGTACCCTTCTCGATATTTTTCATCCCTCTCCCGCTTTTTCTCACTCTCCCTCTCGCCAGTGGCGGCACCAGGATTTTAAAAATAAGATTTATTTTCAAAAAGGCAAACATGATAAGAGAAGAGAATGATTAAAATTCAAAATATCACGCCAATTTAGTTAGATTCAAATGCGTGGGATGGTGTCAGAGTTTACTTTTGATGACATTCGTCTGCCCACAAATCGCCAATTATTCAGATGTCTCTGAAAACAAGGTTGCCGAAATTTCACCATTATTTCTCGATCAGCCGGCTAATCCTAAAACAGTAATTTTTTGTCACTCTTTCCGTTTATGATATTTATGATATTCACGAAAATATAATAACCTTTTATATTGTAGATACACAACCCTGATATGGAGACGAACGGAATGTAGACACACTGCCATTCATCAAATGAACGAGCGTTTAACCGAAACATTTGGCATCATTGTTTTTGTGTTATCTTTGCCTAAAAATTGTTTAGTATTGGTTGGGGAATATATACATTTCTTTAATAAAAATAAAACATGAAATAATAAAAGTTGCTACCCCTTGAGGAGGTCATTGATCAGTGCACGTGTCTGCGATGCGGAGTTTTGAAACGGTTTTGACAAGAATTGTCAGAAAAGGTTTGAACACCCAAATCACACGAAGCCTGATGGCAAAGTACTGCCCTGGGGCCCGTTGCATAAAAGTTACTATTGAGGTAAATCTGCCATCCAATGGTCACTACCATGGTAACAATGGTCAACAGCCAATCAGAATCAAGGATTCCATGGAAGTTACCATAATAGTAACTTATATGCAACGAGCCCCTGGACGGACATTGCTATACTAATCCGTATAACACATTAAAAAAAATGAAAATCCAACCAACAGTCAAACATCTCGACGCAATCGTCGAGCGAATAGAAGAATCTCACATACCTCTTTTCACCGGAGAAGAGGCAGGATGAATAGCACTGCGCTCTTCGTCGATTACGCGTACGACATGTACGACGGGAGTGACTTCGCCTTCGAGAACGCCACTACGGTCGACTTTTATCCTGACATTCCCCCTTATGGGCTCCTGCAAAGAGCGATTTTCTGGTACAAGCGAATCCAAATCGTGCTCTCGGCTGTGGCCATCGTCTTCATCAGCATCGCCCTTCTGCTCATCGCCAAAGAGAAGTCTTTTCACAGCATAAACAACTACTTCATCGCAAATCTCCTCACATCCGATTTTGTGATAGCCATTATGTCATTGGCAGATGTGTTCAGGTCTTACTCCTTAGGTCAATGCGGCGGCATTTACAGATACTTTTACTATGTGAGTAGCCAGATCTTCCTCTTTATCAAGTACGAAACAATTTTGTCCCATCACCAGCCAATTTTTTTAATATGTAATAACTCAGAAAACTATTATCCCGCAATCAAACTCATCAAACGATTTCCTTTGAGTTGTATAGGCTTATTCATTTTAATACATTTGAAATACCCAATTTTCTTGCAATATTTTTCTTTTTCTTTCTAAAAATACACACATGTCGAGTCTTATAATATGTAACTGTATGCCTATATGCCATTCATATTTGATTTCCAAAAAAGTTACCCAATATTGCAAAGAGTACCTTAATAAAAGCGCATAACATTGTAATTTTAATTTAAAGCATAATAGGATCTTTCACAAAGTGGACAAAATATCCCCTAATTTGACCAGCTTCTATTTATGTTTTACTACGATCTAAACCAATTCTTCGCAATTACTCTCTTTACTTTGGATTGATGATGACAAAAGTCTACTATTTAAATACATTTTACCATCTGATACTAGAGTTCGTCTACTACCAGCTCGTCCACTCACCACATGGTCTAATTTCATTTAGTCTAAAGCCACTCCGTCCATTAACATCCCGCCAAACAACCATTTGGTCCAATAACCATTTGGTCCAATCATCACTTCGTCTTATCACCATTTCGTCTATGACCACTTCGTCTCATAACCAGTTGGTCTAATATCCATTTCATTTTCTTTCATTTTGCACAATTACCACTCAGTCCAATTAGACCGAATGGTATATGGACTAAATGGCTATTGGACCAACTGGTTATAAGACGAAATGGTGAGTGGACGAATCGGCAATTAGACCATGTGGATAGTGGACGAACTGATGGTAGACCAAATGATAGTAGACGAGTTGGCAATTTGACGAATTGGAAATAAACCACTACTACGCAGACGTATTCTGGAACGTTGAGAATCTATTGTAAAAGCCCTTCATGGCAAAGCAGCCTTTGTCGAAAATCGGTGATTCAAAACAGCAATGTCTTCATAGACTCTGGACAAATGAGATATTTGCTAATTTTTCATCAGGTCCAAATCTCAAGACGATCTGCTGTCCCGGTTCACCATATTTCGACAAAGACCTCAAAGCTGTCCATTGTGATATGCCCAACATTTTCAATAGATGTACCATGTTGTAGATATTCTTCCCCGTTGCAATTGCGAAAAGTCGGTAATGTCTCCTTCCACGCACTCGAGCAATGTTCGCAACTGCGCCCCCCCCCCCACCAAATAAGGCCCTATTCTCTCCCCCTCTCTCTCTGTCTGTCTGTCTCTCTCTCTCTATCTCAGAAAAGGAGTGAATGTTCACTCCCCTTTGTAATGACGTAAATGATCACTCGATTTGGAGTGCATTTAGAGAGAAGATATGCATGTTTCACACAAATTTCACTTTTAAAGGGATGAAATTCAGATAAAAGTCACTTTATTAAACCACTGCAGTTTTTAAACTCCTGGGGAGTGAACTATTCACATTTTTTTAGAGAGAGTATTGTGTTTACAGGATCCCGTCCAGGACTGAGTTTCTAAAGTTCACTTCCTCTAGGTTTGATTGAAAGTCCATCATTATACATTTGAAAATGAAACTGAATGAAATAACTAAATTCTTTAAAGCTACGTTAAATCGAAGCAGAGTATTTTTGTTCTCGTCACGATATGCTGTTCGTTCATTGGTTCTGTCTCGTATCGATTATTGCAACGGGCTCCTTTCTACAATTCCCTCTGATCAATTAATCCGTATTCAACGGCTACAAAATTGGGCAGCACGATTAATTCTACAGGTTTCCCGAGATCATCCTTCCCAACCACTCTTTAATTCTCTCCACTGGCTTCCTTTTAAACAGAGAATTACGTTCAAATTACTCTTGATTGTCTACAAAACACTGAATAAACAGGCTCCACAGTATTTAAGTAACTGCTTGAATCTGTATACACCAACTAGAGCACTTAGGTCGGCCAGTGATCACCTTCGCCTCACATATTCATTAACTCGTACATTAGCTGGTGACAGAACTTTTACGGTGCCGGCTTCAAAATCCTGGAACGACCTGCCACTAATAATTAGACAGTCTCCAACATTAGCAATTTTCAAAAAGTCATTAAAAACTCATCTCTTTCGTACTTGGTATTTTTTTAAATATTACATTTAATTAATTCATTGTAAGCGCTTTGGGCCTAATGGGAAAAGCGCAGTACAAATAATAAGTAATAATAATAATAATAAATAATATGCTGGTATGGGGTTTTATTTGTATAAAGCATGACTGTACAGCCAAGCAATAGCTGATCGTAATTCTCTTAACACTGTGGCTATACATTGTAATCTACATAATGTGGTATTTTGTGTTGCCCGTTAGTTTTGCTTCAACTATTTTTCTTTTTCAATTTGAAATTTTCGATTGGTCGTTTTCATAATATCCGTTCTCCAGTTATTACAACAACAAAAAACATCCCCCTCCCCCTGCGGACTATGGCCTGATCAACCTTACTTCTGTTTATGGAAACTCCCGTAGGAACTCGGCAGGCCAGCGCACAGTGGGCCGGGGCGAAACAAAAGTGCGCCAAAAGTCATTTTGGGCAATTTCAGATTTTTAATTTTTGTCATGCCCGGCTGAAAGACAACACTTTGAAGAATACTTCAGCAAAATATTTAATTCGGGAATTTGCATAAAGGTTGTCAATTTCCTACCTCAAATCGTAAAATGTGACATTTTGCGAAATGCCGCGTATATGACAACTTAGTTGAAAAACAAGCCATTTTACAGGAGGTTTTTCATTTAGGAATCTGAAATGGTACCCACATAATGCTGATATATTCTTTTTTTTTCGTGTGAAAGGGTTCAAAGTAGATAAAAGACACATTTCAGGAGATTTATAGGATTATTATTCCTCGAAATAGGCTGATAATCCATGTTTTTTGCATTTACATTAGAAACGTTTAGATTTCCGTGGATTTCCGTTTAAATTCTATCATCATCATTTTGCCCGATGTCTAAGTTTTAAGTCGATATCAAATTTAGCTGCCCGTTTTTGCCCGTTTTCATGTTGGACCCGATTTCACTTGACACAACACCCCCAAAACCTGTTAAAAACGGTCATTTCTATACCCGGCCGCGCAGTCATCGCAGCGCATCGTGTGGGGGTGTACATTGCCGTTCATTTTTGCACGGCAAGGACGGTTTTTCCTTCCATTCCATGAAAATAACATGAATTCCGGGCAATAATGTAAATAAAAATGAAGGTTGATAACGCATATAAGGGCTACCCGCCCCTCTTCCAGAGATAAAAGTTACTTGTAGAATAATTTCAGCCAAACACCATCCTCATATAGTAAAACATTCGTGGTGTTATATACTCTGCGTTTTACCCAAGTTTACACAGCCTGATAAAACACGGTTAATATTTTTCAGATTTTAAAGTATTTTTTAAATCTGATGATCATTTTGATGCCATAAAATTATTTTCAGGATCTCGTACACACTTTTTAGGCAGGTGAGAAACATAAACCAACATTCACTGTGGCATGTCTGGTCAATCATAAAGTAACACATAACACAAAGTTTATATACTGCACATTGTTTAGCGTAATTTGTCTTTTCACAGATAGGTGTTAAGTAGCCAATCAAAATTTGGTATCAAAGCGACGTCATATCGGCTTTAAATTATGTTCAGTCGATTCTACGCCCAATATTACCCTTAACATGATAAAGTAAAAATATAACACGGAATATGATTTTGGCGCACTTTCAACTCATTCTGGCCCACTGTGCAGCGTTTTGCTGGTAAACGCCAAGCTTGTATATAACCAATTACCTAGGTTAATCAGACATAGTGGCTGACCTTATAGACGATAGATATTACTCTCGGGCCTTTTTTTAAATCAAAGTGGATACAATCGGAGTGGGGATTCGAACTCGCAACCTTGCGATTATGAGTCCAATGCTCTAACCACTGGACCACGCGACCCATTATACTTAATGTATAATGTAGGCTCCATGATTCATTTATGTTTCTATCTTAGCTGTATGTCATTCGTTGTTTTTTTTCATATATATATCTTGAGTAAATTACATGCCTAAATATCCTTGTTCATTATCATTTTATTTGTGTGATAAAAATGTTTCATTGAATTTATGATTATGACATAGTCTTATTGTATATTTAAAAAAATATATCGGTCATCCTGCCCCCCCCCCCCCCAGGGACCCACCACTTGTTCACGTGCACAGTCTAGCGTGAAGAATATGTCATTTTATATGCATTTCATTTATTTCCATTTCCAACAATCATTTACAATATGTTTAGTTCCATACATCTTGATACATAATCAATAAAACAACGAATATTTATATGTATAATAATCAAGATAACCATACGAACAGCTTGGGAGCGGAGGAGGTTGCTAAAAAGCGAAGCTTGTAGAATGCA
The DNA here is from genome assembly GCF_037042905.1 of Lytechinus pictus. Lineage (NCBI taxonomy): Eukaryota > Metazoa > Echinodermata > Echinoidea > Temnopleuroida > Toxopneustidae > Lytechinus > Lytechinus pictus. The sequence continues at coordinate 7,511,378 of NC_087249.1, read as the reverse complement.
GCCTCCTATTAAAATATTCGTATAAACAGTATAAACAAAAACACAAGTACAACATGATGAAACTTTGAGCATAAATCCAGATAAATGGAAACCGCTAAAAGGGAACTTCAAGAAAACGGAATATGAAATGAATTCGAAGATTAGTTTTACAGTGAAGATACAAATTACTTAGCAGGAGATAATAAAGTGAATCGTGCGAATAAATGTAAACAGTAAAAACGCTATTTGAATATTTAATATATGAACCTGACAGTAATTGTTTAAACATTAAAAAACTTAAAATCTTAAACAATAAATTTTTATTTTGATACTTGATTCTCGATACATTAAGGATGGTTGTTTAAACTGTTTAACAACTACTGTAGGAGTCATATGGTAAACAGCGTACACTCTTAGAATAGTTGGGCAAAAAATATGTCCAAATTGAGTAATAAAACCTAATTTGGTAAAAATTTGCTCCATTGGATAATAATTGCCAAGAATATCAATATATTTCTTACCAACATACATTACCCAACACAGTGGACAGTATGTTGCCCGACATTTTAAGTGCGTAGTATAGAATTTTTAACAGCGTTTATTCTGCAGCTAGGAGTATATAATTGCGGCCTGCTTTGAAAGCAGCACGGCTCGGATGTTTGGCTATATAAAATTATAATCGATTTCACCACCGATTTGCTTAAAATCCCGTGAAGTGAGTGAGGCCCATATAATGCAGTGCTGATCTAATGTGGCGTGAAGTGACGTGAAAAACAGGTGAAATTAAAGAACAGACGAATTGCAAACCATTTAATTCCGAAGGCCCTACACATTAATGTGGAGGGAATCTGTCGGAATCACGTATGAAGACATTACGAAAAAAATTCTAATTTATTATTGGGGATGAAATTTGAAAAGCAGGTAATTCATTTGGTGGTGACTCATTGCCGTGTGCAAATGGGGATATATATATATATGAAAATCCATATTTTTTATTGTTCGAAATAGACATCAGAAATGAAATACTCCGAAAATTTGTTTTGAACTTTTTAGGCATGCGATTTTCTTTTTTAAATTCAGATACCCCCCGCCAAATGAGTTTTTGGTATCCTTTCTTCAGATTGCTTTTGCTCACTCATGTGTGAATGAGTTATAATCTAAGTAATATCAGATGAAAGGGGATATTCTAAGCTTTACAATGGTAGGTCATTTGTATATTGTATTTGTAATTAAGTTATGATAAATCATCGACAAATCTCGGTTTCGTTTTTTGTGGGACGCACTGTATATATATATATGTATATATATATATATATATATATATATATATATATATATATATATATATATATATATATATATATATATATATATATATACATACATACATACATACATAAAAATATAATAAACCAATTATTACTGTAGAAAGTGACTATGCTCGGTGAAAAAAATACATTCTACAAACTTTGATTAAAAGAAAAGGGACCCAACTGAGCAAGTAGTTCATTTAAAAAATATATATATACTAATAAAACAAGCGATGAGAACAATAATCCGTCCATGTAAACCAAAAAAAAAATAATTGTAGGTGTGAAAGTTATTATTGTGTCCGTTATTGTGTCATACAGGCTTCTTAAGATTTGCAAGGTACCGCAGTTGCGCATAATCTTTTTCGTGACTGTATCATTGGCTAAATAAACGAGGTTAAAAAAGTTGCTAAATCTAAAATAGGCTCTTGTGGAGTTAAGATAAATCTTAAGCTAATCAACTTTTTGTAGAACGATACAAAATTGAAGTTATATCGTGCTTAACGGATCACGGACTTGATTCACGGAGATTTCCTGTAGTGCAAAACGACATCTAAATCTCATTTCAAAGGTATTGAAGATGTGCTTTGCTGATTTTCTGTTTGTATGCCTTTTGAATAATGAGAAGCTCTTGGTGAACAACGAATAAATCCTTTACTAATGAACTTTCGTTTAAGACAAAAAATATAGTTTGTAGGAATAATACTGGCTTTGTGATAACGTAAACAGTTCTCTGATATGTCAGCTTGTGGATGATATCCCCCCCCCAAAAAAAAAAAAATATATATATAATATACATATATAATGAGATGAGGCCAACTCAAAAGATGACGCAGGACACCATGGTGTCCTGCGTCATATTTTGAGTTGGCCTCATCTCATGTTTCATACTCACACCTCAAGAGCGTTTGGTACAAGTAAACTTGTCATCACATTATAATATACATATATATATATATATTCATACAAATGTATAGAGGCAGATTATTATCATAAAGCTTCACGACTCATGATAATGATAGACTTCAACTTGGATTTGGAAATACAACTATAATCCGATTAATCCTACGGTGCTCGTGCGATAGCCAGACGATGAACCGGACATCACACGAGCATTGGTAGAGTATCCTACGGACATCCGACGATGCCTAGACGAATGTTGGCGGGTGTACTTTCTCTCTTGGCATATTTGTGTTGTGTTGTATAGTGTGCAGATGCACTGAAAGTTGTACATGCAAAATAATGCAGATTATAAAGGGCTCCCGATGTACCTGTGATCACCGACCGATGTCCGGCCAATGTCAATCACCTTGGTCATACATCGATCATACATCCATGCATACCCGTCAGTCGGTGAGTGACTTATGTCCGGACAGACAACTGTCGATAATCGGCCGATGTCCGTCCGATGTCTCCGCTCAAGGACTTGACCTCCGATGCTATAGGGACACCGGTCGATTCACGGCCGCCGATACTTAAACGATGTGTCAAGGATGGGTGGGCGCGATATCGGTGGAGACATCTGAAGAATTTTACTCCAAGACATCTTTGTCCGATAAACTGGGCGTTGTGGCGTGCACCTGTAATCCAAGCTGTGGGGAAGTTACAAATTGATGCAGTAGTTCGAGGTTCGAGGCCCTGGTCACGTCTTTCGGACGGTGACGTTAAAGGTCGGTCCCAGACGTAAATAATCATATCTGATTGATACACGTCTGACAAAACTCAAATACACACACACACACACACCCCTCCGATGCTACCTGAGATCCTTGGTCATCGGACAACGACCACGGATGTCCGCCGGCCGGCAACCAGTCGAAAAAGGCCAAAAACTCATCGCAAGTTCATCGTAACCGAATCAGACTGGGATGTGACTGTGGTATGACGATGTAGATTTGCTTGCGATTTGCCATTTTGGGCTGGTTGCCGGCTGGACACCTGTGGTACTATGGGGGTGATCGGACAATGATAACTGGGAGTTAAAAATTTCTGATGTCCCCACCGATCTTTCTAATCGCCCAACCATCCTTGACACATCGTTTATGTATCGCCCGATATCCTGCCGAGAACCGACCGGTGTCTCTTGCACCGGATGTCAAGTCCTTGAGAGAAGACATCGGTCGATAATCGGTCATAGTCACTAACCGACCGATATCTGACTGGTATGCATCGTTGTATAATCGATGTATGACCAATGTGATTGCCATCGGCAGGATAACGGTCGGTGATCACAGACACAGATGCATCGGGGGCCCTTTATAAACCGCCTTACTTCGGCGCATGTACAACTTTCAGCGCGTTTGTAGGCTATACTACACAACGCAACATAAATAAAGAAGATGCCAAGAGGGAAAGTACAGCGGCCGACAATCTCCAAGGCATCGTACGATGAATGTAGGCTACTCTACCGATAATCGTACGATGTCGGGTTCATCATCCGACCATCGTAAGAGCACCGTAGGATGTCCAGGCGATGTCCGGCCGTTAATCACTGCCTCTCTGGCCCAACAGAATTGTGGGCGTATGGACGGCCTCCGCTCGATGGTATTTGTACCTGCGATTTGTCAAGGATTATTTGGCCGGTGAGAACCGCTGAAAACAAAAATCGCTTACTCCATCGGCTACCCCTGATGTCCCGCCACCGGCCGGCGAATGTGATTAAGGCATTTAATGAAAGGTTCTGCCGATTCTTGATGCTAGGTCGATCAGTTCTCTTATAGGCTTCGATGCATCGATGTTAATTGTACCGCTATATTCTAACACCGCTTTATCTTTTACGCATTTTGATAGAGGAACTCAAGAACTTTGTTGTTGTTGTTTATCAGGTCGAAAATCTGGGAGCGTTCCATCAACATTTTCGCCAAACAAGTAGTCTGATCTGACAATTTCCCTTGATTTTGATTGGCTAGAAAGCACTGCTTCTATAATAACTGTCTGATAAAAAGACTTTGTCGGATAAAACGAGTCATTTCATGAAACTCTCTCCTGATTACTGGGAGCAAGCCAGAGATCTTTAATTATCAAAAATTCCCCCAAGCAATTCGGATCAGTCCGTGTTTGTAGGACTCGGACTCGGGGTACCCGGACTCGACACGTCACTGATGTGCACTTTCTGCATCTGAAACCCCGATCTATTCCGATCATCACATCGGTAGAGATCGGGACAGGGATCGGTTAAAATCGAGAGAAGCGTGGCAACAACGTCATGAAATACAAAAGCTGGCATTTATTTAAATCGATCTTCGTCGACAAACTCTTCTCCCTACAAATTTCTTTTATTTTTTAAATACATGATTAAAAATGCAGATTGAGATCATCAACGTCAGCATATGTTAACATCTTCAGTATCATTATCATCATCATAATCAACAGCTACAACATCACCACCTACACCACCACTACAATCGCATCATCACAACCATCTCATCATCACCGGCACCTTCATCAATCATTGTTGGCTCAGTCGGTAACGCGTCTGCCCGTCGAACCAAAGATCGTGGGTTCGAGTCCACCCCGGGAGGATGACTGAAGTCAGTGCGTTGTGTGTAAACGTCTCTCCCATGTTTCATAAATGCAGGCTATGTTACAATGGAAAACACTCCGTCCCTCGGATAGGACGTTAAATGGAGGCCCCGTGTAGAGGAGAGTCACTACCTTTGCACGTTAAGAACCCACTGCACTATTCGTATAAGAGTAGGGGGGAAACCCCGGTGTAGTGGTCCACCTGCATTCCCCCAATCAGTTATATCGGGAGGAGAGACCTGCGGGTCATAGTGATTCAGTTCGCTTTTTGCCTCCCAGGCACAGGTGACGCCAAAACAAATAATAATAATAATTACCATCATCGCAATTATCTTCAATATCATATATCTTTCTTTTGGCGTGACTTTCAAGTGAATGACATACGACCATCTGCAACAACCATCACTTCCAACACCACCATCATCATCAACAACAACAAGCTTATCGTAATCATCATCAACCTCATTTTCACCATCATCGCCATCATTATATCATTATCACCATTATCAACCTTATCATCACCGTAATTATAATTATTATACCACCACCATCATTTTTTATAATCATAAAAAATCATCATCATCATCATCGTCATCAATATCTTCATAATAATCGTAATCATCATTATCATCATCATCGTAATCTTCGTCATCGTAATCATCATCATCATCGTAATCACCATCATCGTCATCATCATCATCATAACCCTAATCATCACCATCATCACCATTAACATCATCATCTTCATCATCATCATCATCATCATCATCCTCGATCCTCCTCATCTTACCCCCGGATCTTACCCATCCTAAATACCTTCCCCTTTCTCTCGGTTTCTCTCTCAGGTGACATATCAAGTTTCGTGCTTCACATTGCTTCTCCTAACCCTCACCCGATACGATGCGATCATCAACCCTCTACAATCAGTCGGCCGTTGGAATGGCCGCCGAGTTTCTATCGCCATCACCATTAGCTGGTTGGGTGCGTATTGCTGATAGCTCTTTCCGCAATATTATTTCCCATCCCAGCCATGGCGTAATTTCCTTCAGCAAGAAATTTATCTACATTGTGCTGCACTCAACCCAGGTGAGGTGAATGGGTACCCGGCAGGATTAATTCATTGAATGCATGAGCGCTGAAGGGCAGCTCGAGCTAAAGCCGGGGTAATAATAATATTAACGCGTCTCGGAATATAATATTTCTAGATAGATGGCGCTATATAAATGCCTATTATTAGTAGTATTATTATTATATATCAGAGCCAGCCTGAAGCCTTTGAGTCACATTCTTAAACAGATTGTACTTCCAACAAAACGAATCGCTTTCTTCAAACAGTTCTTCCTTTGTTGGACTATCCAATCGCAGATTATGTCAAATAATTACATCATCCCATCACCTCTTGAATTTTTTATTGTTAGAATTTGCCCGAAAACTATAATTTTGCGACCCTCCTACACTAATCTTTGATCTCCGAATTGTTTGATGAGTTTATTTTTTTTAATTACGAGCAGAAATATTACTTTCTAATGGAAGCTATTGTTTTGATTGGTTGCTGAGCACCCCTACCATAATCGTTGCAATTATGGCAAAGGTTACCATATTTGCAAGCAGTGGCGTACGGGAGGGGTGTGGGGGGGGGGGTGGGGGCACCTGCCACACCTTAATTTTTTCACAACCGAAAAACAGTGAAAAGGAAAGAAATGGAAAAAGAGAAGGATAAAATATAATACCATATTCTGATTATGTCAAGATCTATCACAAAATTTGATTTTTTTTGTTTAAATTTCGAAATTTTTGCTCGCTCGTTTCGCTCTCTCGCAACTTTATTGTTTTGAATAATTTCTGCCCCATACACCGTTTCTTACCACCTTAATTTGTTTCTGTCATTACGCCACTGTTTGCAAGTCCTTTATAAATTGGGTCCATGTTCGGTAGGACTTATTATCTCATGACAATCATTATTTTTATGCCCCAAAATAAAATCGTTTTTTTTTTTGCCTTTTATGTTATATCAAGCTTCCTTAACGGTGCACATACCGTCTTACTTCTTGGTCTGCCGGCCAGCTACCCCCATGGACCTTGCCAATCACATGTACTCCTACACCGTCATGTTCATTATCCCGGGCAGCATCCTCATCGTCTGCTACGCCCGCATCCTCTGGCGCGTGCTCAATAACACCTTCCGAAAGAAACAAACCATCGCTAAGCAACAGAATACCAGGCTGGTCCGCGCCCTCCAGACCAAACTGACAAGGATGGTGGTCCTGATCCTACTGGTGTTTTTCCTCCTCCGCGCCCCCGTCAGCACCTATCTTCTCTACAAGTACATCTCAGGCTGGGCGACAGTCGGCTGGACGAGCATGGTGAGGGAGCGCATCGCCCTTTTTGTCTTCATGCTATTGTACCAGTCGTGTAGCGCAGTCGATCCCTTCGTGTACGCTTTCTCGGCGCCGCAGTTTCGGAAGTATCTCGGGGAGCAGTTGCGATGCTGTCTGCGAAAGCCATCGCAACATACCATTCAACAGCCACCGACTGCAATGAGTCAACTGTCTGAGAACCAAGTGTAAGAGAACACCATGGGGAACGCTCATCTTAGTCCATAATTAGGCCTACTCTGACGAGTCATAAACATTAGTAAATGCATTCTATAAAAAAAATAGATAATAGATTTTGCTTTCCACATTCAGGCGATGTAATATATATATATATTTGTATGTTTGTCATTTTGCCTCCGACGAAGATTCTGCGATCGAAAGCTTAGGCCCCTTTTGACTCTCTAAAAAATAGATAACTGAACAAATAAAGTATTGTTTTATTCATGTTACAACATTAATGCGACCGTAAGAAACATTATTTAAATAGAAAAGAGATTTCTCAGAAACGAACCGATCAAGGACAATGTCATTTGTCAGAGTTTAAATCCAGGCTTTATAACTTAAAACAATACTAATATTTTGGTGGTATTACAGTTTAGCTTCGAGCAAACGAAAATGCAATTCGGAAACTTATGCTGGAATTGTAAATTCAAAAGTGAATCGGAGTTTAACTACATAATTTGATTTTCCAAGGCTTTCGATTCTCTAGACTAAGCCATGATCATTTCCTCAATTTAAAGGCCTGGGAAGTTCACCCGAACGATTTTATTAATATCAGAAAGAAAAAAATATTGGTAAAGGTTCGAGTAAAATCCATAAAAGATTAATGGGGTGTTGCAAGAAACTTGCGATTGAACGCAAATCGAACGCAACTCCCAAAATTGAGCGTAAGTCCTCCGACATCGCATATCTGCAATTGAACGCAAGTTACGTTCAATCCTGTTGCAAGAAGAAGTTGCGTTTGATCAATTGAACGTAGATCAAGCGCAAGCTTTGCAATTGATTGCAAATCGAACGTAACTTATGTGAGATTTTGGAGGACGCGCAAATTTTCCGCTCGATTTACGTTCAATTGATTGTCCATAGGCTTGTGTACTATTTCTGCCCAAAAAATCAGAATTTTTTTTGCAAGAGGAGAAACAAGAGAGCTTCAGATTTTGAAGTGTAGCAATCTCCTGAAATGTATGTTTAATTTGAAAATCAAACTAAAATAACTTAATTGGGCATGTTATTCATTATGATATGTATGAATGAAAGCATTAAAGCATTTTGGTGCTCTTGCAAAACAAATTCTGAATTGTATTTACTACAAACCCTCAGAAATATTTATAAGAATTTGCCAGTGCATGAAGTGTTTTAATAAAGAGTGGCTTTTGTGCCTATGGAGAGTTATTATTTCTTAAACATTTCTTCATACAAATTATTTCAGAAATCACAATTTGAATATTCCATGACCTCTGATAACAAGAGCAGAATATTTTTGGTGATTGACACACTTTAAAATGATATTAGAAGAGAATGTAGTGAAGTTGTGTGAAAATAATGGCATAATTGCTGCAGAGGCCTATGAAGATTGACAATAACATTATTTTAAGTTTTTCTTGAAAAAAATCTATGGGAAATTGAAACTGGTATAATTTACACAAGTTTTCAAAACAAAATCCCCCCCAATTTTTTTTTGCGTTCAATCGCAAGTTTCTTGCAACACCCCTTAAGTGACTCAAAAATGTTGATGGTACCCCCCCCCCCCCCGCCCAATGCCGTGATTCACGGTACACTACTGCAAGAACACCATGCATATCAACCACTCCCAAATGTCCTAACTTGTGATTTTAGTGGGGGTAATGTTGAAAGATCCCCATCCACAAGAACATTTGTGTCAATCATCCCCCCAACCAAGAATACCGATCGACACCCATGGTGATATGCGCTATACAAGAACTGTATATTACTTTTATTCTTATTCAAATAATCAAGATTCTAATTAGGGTGAGCGTCCCCTTTGAATGCATTGTTGGGAAAGTTTGAAATGGTTCAGAAATCATAAAAGGCAATCATTAATTATTAGCACCAGGAGCATCAATGTTTAGCATCCAAGCACGATTCCTATACAGTACTGTAATTATAGAGTCAGTGGTAGAATTAAAGGAAACCAAAACCCAAGATGAGAAGCAATCTTATTGGAAAGAGTAAAATAATAGGAACAATTTAAAACAAGATTCATCAAAATCGGTTGTGAAATAAGCACGTTATGGACGTTTAAATAGTCTTATTGTACTTTCTATGGGGATCCTCAAATTGGCAAACGTGCTTCAAAATGGCTGATTTTGTGGACAACTCTCCATTTTGTTTTGTACACAATTTTTTTTTCAGATTTTCCCTCTTATATTCAAATTTGCATATTGCCTTCTTGTGAGCATGACATATGTCATGGGAAAATATAATTCACACCACATATTTCAAGGTCAGGGGGAGATGATGTGAAATATGTAAAATAAAGGGGAAAATCTGACAATTTGTGCATGCTTAAATATGACCATGACCGTGGCTGTAATACTGAGTTTTAAAGAAGAAAAAAAAAAGAGAACTATTGTTCGATCTGCAGTAGAATGCAGACCAGTATAACAAGCGCAACCGTTTTAGAACATCAGGAAGCCTCAGGTATTATTTTTATTCATATTTTATGATGTAAGATATTGTCTTGTGATGGATTAAAAACAACTCGGACGCGTCAAAACCAATCTGTATTCATTGCGATAATGACTATCATGGTCATTTCAAGGGCACTAAAGGTAGCGAGACGGAACTCGTTTTTCTTTTTACTAAGTACAATGTCAAGGATTACGCTGCTTTCCATTTCGATCGAGTCAATTTATGAATTACTTTAGGTCTTATAAATTTTTTAATCAGAATTTTTAAATGTCCCTCTATTATATCTCTCTTTTTATTTTATGTTCTCTCCCCCTTCTCTCTATTTACTTTCCTTTCAAAAAGATTTTCATAATAGGTGTTTTTTAATTGACCATTTCCGCTTGCGATGCTGCTAAAAATACTAAAATGAAAAAAAAAACCCACTAAATTTGTTGAAACACCATTTTGCCTTTGTTCATGTAAGAAAAGTAACATACATGATATTATAGTATTATTCAGCCTTCTTGCAATTATTCCCATATCACAAAATCATACATCGCACATCAACGGCTTCAATGCATTCTTTTGAAAATCTTGCAAAAGCTAATTTATAACTAATTGTCAGTTGAGACTTGTAGGGGGCTTGCTTAATGCACATAATTGAGCGCAGTTTCGAATAATTACAAATCCCTGTATGTCTCATTATTCAACTTGACGAGTGTTGACAGAAAATATTTACTCTCAATTGCAAATTTCAGTTGCAAATTCACAAATGATTGATCAATTTTAACTCAAGCATATTAATGTATACTCAAGAAGTAGACTAGCAATCAATTGTACATTTGCAATAATTGAAAGACTTAAGATTGATTTAAAGGACAAGTCCACCCCCAACAAAACGTTCATTTGAATAAAAAGAGAAAAATCCAACAAGCACGACACTGAAAATTTCATCAAAATTGGATGTAAAAAAAAAAAGTTATGACCATTTAAAGTTTCACTTTATATGCACATCCCGGTTGGAATGCAAAATGAGGGGACTGATTACGTCACCCACTATTTCTTTTGTATTTTAAAATATGAAATATTCTCATTTTGTCCTCATTGTCCTGTGAAACGAAGATTCCTCCCTGAACATGTGGTATAAACATTATGGTATTAACATTTTATGGTTCATTCAAATTGGTCCTTAATGTCACATCTGTAAAAATAAAAAATATTGTATAAATTCAAATAGAAAATAAGTGGAACGCCTCTGGCTGTCTCGCCTGCATTACGCGATTCAATATAGCAGCAGTGCTGACTTTGAAAACAGCTATTGAGTAATTATTCACAAAAGAAAATACTCATATGAAAATAAAGTACTATGTCCATTGACCCAACATGACCTTTGACTATTATCATGTGACCTAAGAAATGTGCAAAACAATCATTCATACTTGATTACCCTTATATCTATCCATAATATTTCTAAGTTCTGATGCCAATTCAACAAATACCCCAACACGGACAAAGTTCATTGACCTTAAAAGGCCTTTGATCTTGGTAATGTGAACTGAAATACGCACAGGAAATTCAGAGATTCATGGTTTACTCTTATGTCCACGTTTCATGAACTAGATCTTTAAACTTTTAAAGTTATGATGACAATCCCACCATACCCCCAACATTATCAAAGTTCGTTGACTCTAAATGACCTTTGACCTGAAACTCGCACATGATGTTCAGGGATTTACTTGCTCTTATATTTAAGTTTCATGAACTAGATCCATAAAATTTCAAAGTTATGATGACAATTCCACAAATACCCCCAGCAGTGGTCAAAGTTCGTTGACCCTAAGTGACCTTTGTCATGTGACCTAAAACTCGGACAAAAGAAATAGTGAGCGAGGGACATCATCGACTCTCTCATTTGCATGGAACTGCGTTGTGCACATACTGTTTCGCGAAGAAATAAGGGAAACTTTAAAATTTCAAAACTTTTATATTTTACATCCAATTTTGATGAAACTTTCAGCATTATCCTTGTTTGATTTTTCTCTATTGATTCAAATCAATTTTTTCTGGGGTGGACTTGACCTTTAAAGACCTAAATTTGACTCGCAATCGCCTGCAAGGTTCTTGCAACGCGCTATGCATTATCATATCATTCTGTGAATATTATATGGAGATTAGTGGTAATGTTTAATGGTAAAGAATGAGTTAATTATGCACATCTTTATTATATGTATAAAATATAGATTATTCACTGCCGGCTATAAATCAATGAATGCATTCCTTTTTTGTTTTCGTATTAGGAAATCAGATAATTTGAATTGGAGATAAGAATGAATGGATGGATGGAAAGATTGATGGATGGATGATTTAATTAAAAAAATAAGACGCATGAAGAGAAAATGAAAACAAAAATAAGGTATGGGGAAAAGAGAAACAGAGCAGAAGAGAGGGAACGGGAGAGAGAGAAGGGAAGGTGTGATAGTAGACATCTTTATTCTCCCGTCTCCAGACACGCTACGGAATTTGTGAAGATGCTTTGAGGTGGTTTCAATCTTATTTCCAAAATAGGAGACATTCTGTTTTGATTGGAGAATCAAATTCACGTACCTGCTATACCAGTCATGGAGTACCTCAAGGCTCAGTTGTCGGACCTTTAGCCTTTAATTTATATGCTGCTCCTCTTCAGGATGTCATCACTCACCATAAGATAAGCTGCATGATGTATGCTGATGATACGCAAATGTACATAGTCCTAAAAAACAGTGAGCAGCAAGATGCCACTGCCAGACTTGAGAGGTGTGTCCGAGATGTAATTAATTGGTCAACTGATAATGGACTGAAACTTAATTGTAATAAAACTGCAGTGCTTCATCTCACTAGTAAATTTAGAAATAGTAGACAGATAGAAGGAATAGAACTTGATAATACCTATGTTAAATGTGTAGAAACTGCAAGAAATCTTGGTATACAACTGGATAGAAAACTTAGTATGAAAGCTCAAATAAACAATGTATGTAAAACTAGTTCATTTGCCTTGTATAACATTGGGAAAATTCGCAAGTTTCTAACAACAGAAGCCACAAAGAAATTGGTTAACGCTCTTGTAATATCACGCATTGATTTTTGTAAAAGCATTTTGTATCGCCTCCCTGATAATCAAATTCATAAACTTCAAAGGATCAAAAACTCGGCAGCGAGACTCATAACAAGAACGAGGCGCAGCGAACACACAACACCCATACTACAAGAATTACACTAGCTTCCTGTAAAATCCCGTATTGAATACAAGATATTACTCCTAACATATCAATGCTTACAAGGTCAATCGTCATTCTATCTCAAAGAACTCATTGAACAGTATGTACCCCAAAGAAAATTAAGGTCAAACAACAAATCTCTCCTTGTAGTTCCCAAAATTAACACTCAATTCTACGGCGCTCGTTCATTCAAAATGTCCTCTGCTGAACTTTGGAATAAATTACCTGATATTGTTTAACAAGCTAATAATGTAGAATCCTTCAAGTCCCTTTTGAAGACATTCCTTTTTGTAAAATAAGATATACATGTACCTATCAATTGATTATATATTTGCTCCTCTGTGAACAGGCTTTTCTTTCTTCTCCATTCTTTCTATTCTTCTTTCTAAAGCGCATAGAGACATGATTTCATCATCGTTATATGCGCTATATAAGCAATGTTTTATTATTATTATTATCATTATTAGACATCGAGAGGATGAAGATAAAGAGGGGAAGAAGAAAACAATAAGAAGAACATGATGAATAAAGATGTTGGGAGGAAGAGAAGAAAAAGGAGATGGAACAACGGAGGCGATGGAGATGATACAAGCCTACCTCAAACCGCACCAGGATTTACATGTATAACTAAAACCACACGACAAGAAAGCCCACACATTCCCTGTTAGAGCTTCACATAAATCATCGATTTATTTGCTTGTAGTAATCAGGCTTTACAGTTGCAATGTACAATGTAGGAGAACCATGTCCCTGAAAATTACATTTTGCTATGTATAAATTACCATCAATAAAATATTTCATTCTTTATTAGAATTTTACAATTTTGTCAAGAGATTATGCATCTGCACGTATCTATCCTCACAAGTGTTACTACGAACAAAACACATTTTTAAATCAGCTAAAATCTGCACATTCCTATTACATACGGCAATAAGGGTGAATTCCAACCTTATTTTTGTTGTTGTTGCAATATTGTTAAATCTGATCTTTTTTTAAAAGATACAAAAAAAATTAACTGAGCCCAGTACAAATTAATGACAATAAACAAACTGGTTATATCCCATTCAAATAGAAATTCACAATCCTTTAAAAAATAAAATAAAATTTGAAATTACAGAAAAAAGCAACTAGGAAATATGCAGAGTTTCTTTAAGGACATGGGGGTAAAATGTAAGCACATATTATAACAGGAAATCCTATCTGCTCAAAAATCCAAAAACCAACAGAAAATTTCAATGAAAATGTAAGACAAATTACAAATACAAGCAGAAATTTACAGTATTATAACTGGGAGAAAAATGTAAAAAATAGTTCTTTTTTAATTTTTCATATAGCAATCTTGATATTTTCTGAGTTTTCTCATTCATTTGCCATTTGCAAGCCACATCCGAATGCTACCACCATTTTGAAATGAATTAATCCTCAATAACCTGTTGCAAATTATGTTCAAAACAGAAATAAATGCGATGACAATGTTTTAGTAGGAATGTATTGCATGTGCAAGGATCCGGGACAAAAAAAGAAAATCTGGGTGGTATGTCAAAAGGCTGTTCGTAAAGTTATCAATGACTTTTTAAAGGAAAATAAAACCTTAGGAACAAGATAGCTTGTGCAAAAACAGAAAAATCAAAGAAACAGATCAACAAAGGTTTGAGAAAATTTGAATAAATAATAAGAAAGTTATGAGCATTTCAAGTTTACATGTAGATCATTATTGTAATATAGATCCTCCCTTTGGCAATGCGACAAAGATGCGTGATGTCCACTGATCTCTCCCTTAGTGGAGAGATCAGTGGTGATGTCACATGTGAACAACTTTGCCATTAATTTTTGTATATATTTCACTTAAACTGCCTCTTTTTTCACATCTATCAGTAGATCATGTATTCTTTCTATAGGAGGGCATGTAATAAAGATTTTCAAAAAATAGATTATGGATGAACAGTTTGTATCACCATAAGAGCAAAAAGAGACATTTTGGGGGTAATTTACAGTTCATCAATGGGAAAGTTGTTCACATGTTACATCACACACCTTTGTCGCATTGCCAATCGGATGATCTCCATAGCATTGGTGATTGCAATATTCAAATGCTCATAAATTTCTCATTATTTGTCCAATATTTCTCAAACTTTCTTTGATCTTACTCTTTGATTTTTCTGTTTCCACACAAGCCCACTTGTTCCACAGGTTTCATTCCCCTTTAAGCACGACTGGAAAATGTTCTCAGGTACTAAGTCAGCAAAATAGGGATACATCATATAGAAAAAGGGCACCAGTCTTGCATAAAGTTATGCATAAACAACAACAACAACGAGCTTTATGAAACACTCCCTTTGAAAGTTAGCACTGAAACACTTTGTAAGATCAATGCTGCTGCATTTGAACATAATTTTCATCTCACGAACTTATGCCTAAGTGAAAAGAATAGGGAGTCCTTTATATTGTTATATTATTTATCTAAATTTGCAAAGGAGCATGCCTATTTCACTGTTCTCACAAGCCTGCCCCGTCGCAATCATCATGTACATGTAGAGCTGACAATATTTTCTATTTTCGCAAGAATTCTTTGTTTTTTTATAACTATAAATCAGAGCTGCCAAGTTGTATTTTGCATTTTCAGTATTCTTATCCCCCAAAATCAGTATTTTGACAAAAATCAGTATTTTTACCGTGTGAGATAAATATGCAGACCTGCCTACCTCTGGGAATGAAAAACTGTATTCTGTGATAAAAAAACTGTATTTTCCCCCAAAAAGTGTATTTCATAATAAAATGCTTGGCGCACTCGCTTATCGCGGCGCTCAAGCTGCATGCAAGCTAAAATGCGCACTGCTCTTGCAGATGAAAAAAAAAACATTCAAACATGTGTATATCTTCACCCTGGTTTTAACAAAATGATTGAAAAAAAAAAAAGTTACCTGAAATTACATTGATCTAATTACCATATTTGTGTACGTTTTATGAAATAGAGACATATAGAGATTATTTTTCTCAACGTATTTTTCAAAGAAAAAACATACTGCCGTATTTTGGTTGCAAAAACGTACTTAATACGGCTAAAACGTACTGGTTGGCAGGTCTGATAAATACATATTTTGGGGCTTTTTTGCAAATAAATATCAAGTCGGACTTGAAATGATATGTAAACCTCTTACAAGGTAAAACATTATTATGATGATGCATCTTTAAGCACAATAGGAAGTGTAATAGTGTTACAGGTAAATAAAAGACAGACTGCAATTCAAGTGCCCACAAAAAGTCACTTGTGAACAGAATGACTATGTGCAATATTAAAATATTCTAAATATAACAAAGTTTCATTCTTTTTTAAAAGTAGAAAATACAATTAAAATATACACATATATAGTGATAAAATCCCATATACATTTACATATCTGAATATTGAAAATTGCAATAACTAAAATAATACAAAATATAACATGCACTCTCTGGACGGATATAATGTATGTTACCAAGGAAAACCACCACATACTCTAATATTGGCAAGATTCGTCAAATATCATAAAATGGCGGGTATACAAAAATGAAGAAGCAAGGCACAATCGGAAAAGGAGGGAACATTC
Organism: Lytechinus pictus; assembly: GCF_037042905.1. Taxonomy (NCBI): domain Eukaryota; kingdom Metazoa; phylum Echinodermata; class Echinoidea; order Temnopleuroida; family Toxopneustidae; genus Lytechinus; species Lytechinus pictus. Next base: position 7,494,720 of record NC_087249.1, on the reverse strand, counting down.
TTATAGACTGAATACAAGAAGGCAATTTAGTCAGTAAACATTTTGTAATATTGGAAGTGGATGGGGAGTAATCATTTAAAATTTTGGAAAAAATATAATTTTTGCTTCTTCTAAAATAAATACATTGCAATGTACATAAGATAATTTCCATATTCAATTTTGATGTCTTCCAAAACATTTAATAAAAGAGTAAAATGGTAAAATTTAAGTTTAAAATGGGAGATCACTATTGTGTTTACTATCATTAGAAGTGTGTTTACTCTTCTTATTTTAAAGCATTACATTAAAATAAGCTATATTATGATAAAGCATTATATCAAAATAAGCTACATTATGATTTTATTTTACTCAATTTACTCAAAACTCTCAACCCAATACAGGCCACACAGAAAGGTTGTTAGCGCTAACAGAGCACAAACAGTAGGCCCCGTCACATCTTTCGTGTGGGGGCGCCGTGGTCTAGTGGTTAAGACTCTCGTCATTCAATCTGAAAGACGTGGGTTCAATTCCAAGCCATGCCGTGTTTTCTTTCAGCAAGAAATGTACACACATTGTGCTGCACTCAACCCAGGCAAGGTAAATGGGTACCGGCAGGAAGTAATTCCTCAAAAAGCTGTGCGCACCGGAATCGGTAGACTAGCTTAGCCAGGGTAATATACATGTAGGAGCACGTTGAGCACCTAGCAAGGTGGATATGTGCGCTATGCAAATCCTATATGATTTTTTCTTCAGATTATGACATTTGGATTGGCTTAGCTGAGATATAACCGGTCATAACAGGGTTCGTTAACCCATTGTCAGTTGTGCTAAAAACGTTTCTGTGCGGCCGGTAATGAAAAATAGATAATCGGTTCACTGAAAATAGAGAATTTGAGTATGTAAATAAAATCTTTTACACTGATAAAAATTTTAAAAGCATAAAGTGCACTGTTAACAGTGCATTCCTTTTTAAAAATATAGTACAATGCTTATCAGCACATTCTTTCTGCTGCTAAAAGCTAGCCTGATATTCACTCCACTACTGCAAAAATCTTAACAAAGTTTGAATCATTGGACCTTAAAGAAGAATAAATAAACTGGTTAATTAAACTAAAACAAACTTTCCCATAACTACAGATTTCACCATCAATTCTAATCTTTCACTTTCATAATGGGCACCAACAAGAAAGTCAAACAATAGTAAATACATTCAAAATTGTTCACGACTAACTCATTACAGAAAAAAAAAATGTAGTAAATGAACAGCCCTGACACAGACACACATCCAAACAGACTTTTGGATCCACAATAGAAAATTTAACGGAATGTCAAAGACAGAATAGAGATTCGGCTCACTAAAACCCATTGTTAATCCCACTGGCATATATTTGAGCAACCGACCTATTTTTTGAGGGGTAGGGGATCCTTTGGGTCACCCCCCCCCCCTCCCCTCCACTTGAATATGTGACATCATACATCTTCACACATGATTCAGTCTAATGCTTTGAAGTTAAGGGTGTTTAGGTCTGCCATGCACCACCAGTCACATTTCTTTAGAGTCTAACTCACTATTATATTTATTTATAAAAGCACAGAAGAATAGATTTGGTTCACTGAACCTATTGTTCTCTGCTTTCATAGTGTAATAGTTAGTTAAAGAATTGTGACTAAACAAACTGCATTTTGCATTTAATATGTAGGCTAAGTTGCAAGAAGTAACATAATTTTGTTAATAGTAGTTCGGTATAATGCCAGGTATACTAAACTAAGAAATCTGTGGTCTGAGTAAAGTCCAAGAAGTTCAAGAAGTCAGAGCTAATGATGACTTCATTGCAATTTGCAACTGAATATGCGATGCACAGCGAGAATTGAAATAAAACAGAAAATGGATTTTGATTTAAATATTCATATCACGATTCAGAATTTTGATTTCTCATCGTTCGAATGTACATATCAAAGGCTGCTAATAAATCTTTGAAAATCACGCAGCAATGGATCCTGTAGTGTCCGCCGGGCTTTAGAGTGACTCAAAGAATGCTAGCTGCTACTGAACACATAAAAAATATTTTATTAAAAAAAAAGTAAAAAATTTGCTTTCAGCCGATCAGAAGCAAGAAATTTAGAGGCTTATGATACTTGTCAAGAGATATAACTAAGAAAAATGCTTCCAAAAATGCTACCAAAGAACTATAATTTCATCTATGGGGATTAAATTATAATTGAAAAATACAAGTTATACAAAAAAGGCAGATGGTTACGTCAGTGGGGCATTGCAAATAACTCGCAATCAATTGCATGTCATTTAAAATCCTAAAATTAATCAGGAAATGTAGTCAATCTATGCAAATATGCACTTGATTGCTGGTTGGCTTCTTGTAGCCGAAAGTATGTATTGATTGGGTTACTTGGGTAAAGTTAAGACTTGATCCGTCTGTCACAAATTTGTCATTGATACTTGCAAAAGACTGCAACTGAATTACTTGCAACACCCCTTTATAGTGGCATGCATGTAGAAGTAAGGAAGTGAATTATATTGAAAGACGATGTTTCTCTGTAAGAAAATCAAGGTATGTACATGGAAAATATCTTTGGTGGGATAAATATTCTTGAGAATGATGGAAAAAATGACCAAAACATTTCTATATGGAAGGAATCTTTTATTCTTCTTCACTGGGAATTTAAAAAAAAATATATATATAATGTAACCCAGTAACCCAAGTTTGGAACAAATCCAATACATTTAAGCACTTTGGTAGTTCATTCATCCTAAGTTAAAGGTTCCTCTGTGAGGATCTTTTGCTATCAGTCCGTTGGTTGCTTGGTAACAAACAGCTATGCTTTTCCTCGAAGTCAAATAAAACCTATTTCTAACCAATTTAAACCACTATAGATGCAGGGTGTGCAATAGTCACACTGCTCGTTTTTGAAAAGTTTGCATGTGGAGAGAAACTAAGAGTTGTTTTATGACCTCAGCTCTTTTATATCATCAAAATCCAACGATTGGTTTAAGGTGCACTCTTCAGTTAATAAACAACAGGTGACGGACAGAACTACTGAATACATTCACACAGGTACAAGGGTATGAAAAAGTGCACTTGATAACAAGAATGAAAGAATACTGAGATTATTCAAGATTTCTCAATCTTGACCAAAGCAAAAACAATTAGAGGATGGTTAAATCATCACACAGCATCTGCAAAGCTCACCATACCTCTGGCTTCAAGAAACATGCAGCTAAAGTTTATAGAAAGGGTTGCAGTATACACTACCTAGAAGCCTCCCACGACTCACATCAACACTATAAAATCCCCAAAACAATGGGATTTAGTTTCACCAAAGTTATAGTTCTTTATCAGTGTTGGAATGAATCTGAGGGGGTGTTGCACGAAATGTTTTCGATCAATCATAAATTTTGCATCAACTTTAAAATTGATAGGTTAATTTCAGCTTTTGCTAATCAGTTTACACTCCTTGTTGCAAAAGCAGATCCACAATCACTTGCAAATTTTCAGTCATTTGCAAGACTTATGATTGATTTGGGGAGACAAAATAGATTAGCGATTAACCACAAGTTTCTTGAAATACCTCATCACAACGCTAACTAATCCTGTACCACTTTACTTACTTTTTTAGGGCTGTGAAATGTAGCCCACCCCCTAAAAGAAACATTTTTGGGGGGTCTGCAGTGTATGCATATGAAATCTTTGGATCAATTGACCAATCAGCACCCAGCCGCTACGAACGTCACATTCCATGGTGGAGGGCTCAGTGATGCAAGCGATGCATTCACATATCCGTTGCTTCCACTTCCGTACAGAGTTTGAACCGGACAAACGGTGAAGGAAAAGATCCAAGCAAGGTTGCCGCAAGTCCCGTGACTTTCTCTTCTTTCCAAATCATCCAAGTGCTTGTGATTGGCCTCTTTTGTTTGACACCTGGTAATGGATATTGTAGCACGTCCAAAAGCTAATCTTGAGGAAGCTCTACTCAATGGCTTGCTACTAAACCATCACAATAACCTTGCGATGAGACAGTTATGGTGCTGCTTCCAGGTGAATCTCTATGCAGGATCACATCCTACAGAAGACTGGTGGTCGGTCTGTGTGAAGACACTCATTTGGATGACCACGTCACTGTCACTAGATTCATAAGCAAACCACACTGCCGTGGATCTCAGCATCTGCATGATGTCGTCAACTCAAAACAACTGCGTGGGTTTCTCTAAGCTCTAGTTGCTGTGGAGTATATGAAACATGAAGAGATAAGTGGGAAAACAGAGAGAAAGAGATGATCAATAATTTTGTCAACAAGAATGGAACTGCATTAATCATATATCAGAATTCATGTCACACTAAATCTAATCAAACAAAGATTTAGCTGGATTAGACAGGATAGCTTTGAGAGTCTGACTCTTGTGCAAAAAAATATGACTTCTGAAATATTGTGTTCAACCTGCTAGAGCCGCCACTATAATCTATAACCATTATGGAACACTGCACAAGAAATATATTACTAGACTGTATTGGGAGCATGCATTTGGACTGTAATTTCACTCAGAATGTTCTAGTGTCTTGTAAAAATTTTATGGTGAAGTTCAAATATATGGAGGGTTAAAATAAACTTCAGTTTTGGTCATGAAATCAAATCATGATAGAAACTGCCTCAAAGTGATTGGAAAATATTGAATTTAATGCACCAAAGAAATAATGTGCATTTATCCTGTTTGCAGGAATTGGGAATCGCCAAACAATAAGAAATTAAAGTATTGTGAGAGCCACCTGCCCTGCACATATACATGAATGGGACTAGTCACAAATGTTCTGCCAAAAAAAATTCAGCTAATTTGGGTGATATACTTTGATTGAATGTGAATGCATTTATGGAGTCCCAGGCAGTACTGAAAACTTCTCTCTAAATATAAGGAAAAGAACTTGAAATCTCACAATTGTATTTATCTTTCCAACAATCTGTAGTTTCCATGTCCCTTTGCGCGCTGATGTTGCAATCTTGCACATTTGTACAATTACATTTTAAAAAATCGTAATAATTAGTTTTCTTCCCTACCTTCAAATTAGAGAAGCTAATAAAAGGTAACAGTTCTTGGTTATTAAACATCTATATAATAATCATAAGTATCAATGGTGCAGTATGGAAATTTTGAATTAAAGAAAATAACATGGAAACAATTGTCATTATTATCCTCCCAGAATTAATTCAGCGTGCAAAGAGTTCATAAAAATAATGTAATATCATACCTTTAGCCTAAGTGTGTTGGAAGCTCCTCTTATTCTTTGCGATTTTGTTGACCTGAAAATAACAATTAAAAAATAACACCATTACAATTATACCCTTAAAAGTCATCTGCACTGCCAATAGACCAAACACATCTCAATAAAGTCGCCTCGTTTCTTCTACATTTGCTTATCATCAATATGAAAATGATTAGATCTCCCGGGCCCCGTTGCATAAAAGTTACTATTATGGTAAATTTGCCATCCAATGGTAACTACCGTAGTATCAATGCTTAACAGTCAATCAAAATCAAGGATTCCGTGAAAGATACCACTGGATGGCAAAGTTACCATAATACTAACTTTTATGCAACGGGGCCCAGGACTTGGGCCAAGGTTGCAGGTTAATTACTGCATCATCTGATTACAACTACCATGGCAACAGTAATCAACAGTCAATCAAAATCAAGGATCCCACGGAAGAGACCAATGGATGGCAAAGTTACCAAAGTGGTACCAGTACTATTACGAGACCCATGATTCATAATACAGTGCGCTATCTATCAGTTGCAGCGGACAGACCAAAATTCGCAAAGCAACATGGGAAAAAGTTGAATCTGTTGCCTGTGCTAGTACAAAAGTGAATGCATGCATGCGATTATTCAGCACTGGCCGACGAGGCTCAACTGGATATGTTGTTTACTAGGGTCCAGGAGGTAAGAGAGAAATTTGCCCGCATATTTCTTTGCGAAATTTAGACCGTTTTTGGTGAATTCTTGTCATATTGTTTTCATCTTTGAAGCACTAGCACTGTGCGCTGCCTGCACCTGCACGCTATATCAACCCCAAAGTTATAATTTTGGCCTGTTCGCTGCAATCGATAGATGGCGCACCTTCTTGTGAATCTACCAAATTGTTAGCATATACTACTTTACACAAACTCATTATTAGAATTGTTAATTTTGGAAAGTGAGATGATTTTTATGCGCTATAATGGAACACATTTTTTATAATTTTGTTAATTTAGGAAAGTTAGAGAAAGAAGAGAGGACATTCCCGATAGGTTGTTATACAGTGCGTCCAAAAAAAAACTATACACTTTTGAAATCGCTGCCAAATAAAAAATGTAGCACTTTGGGGAAAAAGACTTACATACATGGAAAGCCAATAAAGTCAACTTTCAAATGACACCAAAAAGTTGGAAAAGTATTCATGCTTGAGCGAGCACTGCCCACTGAAACAAAGGGTATGAAAATTAGGGTGGGTTGGAATTAGCCTTCCAATTTATGTCAGTTTTTGAGAGGCAAATCCTTTCGAACTTGCAAAGTTAAGGGCGTTGTAAATGAAATAAATGATCAACTGTGACCAGTTTTGGTTGCTTAAGCAAATTTTATTAATCATTAAATTGAACTTTAATGCACGAGTGAATACATATTACACTTTTTGGGCAGCATTTCACCTTTATCATTTGGCTCTCTTTTTGGGCAGCATTTCAACTTTATCATGTGGATCTCAGCAATGTGTTCATGGGAGTCGGGAGAATAGGGGGTGAGATAGGACTTAAGTGGGAGAAGTAGGTTGATGGAATAAGGGTCAACAGAACATTCAGCCCCCTCCCCCTTTCCCGCCCTCCCCTCCTGTTGTAAGACTGATGGCTATTGTCATATATGTGTGAAGTCCAGAGCAGAATGTTGATTTAATGATTAATTCTGAATTGGGGCATCAACTTTTTCCTATCAATCATTTAATCAACAATTTATCAGTAAATCAACTCATTCAATGTGCAATGTGATCAATAAAACATTCAGTTTTTTCAATAAATTATTTCATTAATCATCATAATCATTAAAATCCTTGGTAATCATTCAATAAAAAAAAAATGACCATCAGCCACCGGTCACTTGGCAGTTAAGTTTTAAATAGGCTACAATCCAGGAAGTGAGACAGAGAGAGAGAGGGGGGGGGGCTGGGAAATGGAGGTGGAGAGGGGAGGGTACATATGACTTTTAATTTGTAAAAGGACAAAAAGAAGAGGAATGCCCTTTTAACCAAGTCTTAGCATATCTCACCCTCTTGCTTGTAACAGGTACTCTGACTCTCACGAACACACTTCTGAGGTCCACAAGATGAATATGCTACACTAAAATTACAATTCCTGTTCACTCATGCATTCAATTTCAATTTAGGAACTCATGAAATTTGCCTAAGAAACCAAAACTTATCTCACTCATTAATTTAGCTTAGCAAGTTCCAAAGGACTAACCACTAAAAAAAACTGTAAGGCTAATTCCTGCCCAGCCTAGTCGAGCTTAGTCTCTCAGGAGGAGAGAAGGGGGGGGGGGGTTAAGATGGAGAGAGAGGTTGCTAAATGTTCTGTTGACCTTTATCCCATCAACATACTCCACCTACCTAAGTCATATTACCCCCTCTTCTCCTGACTGTCATGAACACATTGTTGAGATCCACATGATAAAGACAAAATGCTGCACTAAAAATTGCAATTCATGATCAATCATGCATTAAATTTCAATTTAATAACGCATTAAATTTTCACAAACAACAAACTGATCACAACTGATCTTTAATCCACCAAATAACCCTCAACTTTGCAAGTATCAAACAAAAAAAACCTGAAAGAAATTGGAAGGTTAATTCCGGCCCACCCTAATTTTCATACCCTTTGTTTCAGTGGGCAGTGCTTGCTCAAGCATGAATAGTTTTCAGAATTTTTGGTGTCATTTGAAAGTTGACTTTATTGGCTTTCCATATCTATAAGTCTTTTCCCCCAAAGTGCTACATTTTTTATTTGGCAGCCATTTCAAAAGTGTATAGTTTTTTTTGGGACGCACTATAGAGGACGTAAAAAGTGACAGACATAGCTTTTAACTAAACGATTTAAAGGATTGCTTTCATAATAGTAAAATGAGGAAAGAGAAAGATAACATTTATGATATCAATATGTATTTCTACTGCCCATTCTTATCCTATTTTTCAATCTCTTAAACTCTTTAACATTTACGATATGTACATATATGAAATGGGACTTTTTATGTATCATGTTCTAAAGAATTTCACCACCCTTTTTATTGAACTGTTTTAAATTATATTGTAATATTCATGAAAGACATGAATACCCTACAAGAAATGCTGCAAACTTTCACTTTTCTAAAATGAGAACTTGCCTTTCTCATAAATCTATTTTCTTTCGTGGCCCAGTACTTTGGAAGTCCTTGCCGGTTAATTTGAAAACATCTTGTTCATTTAATATTTTCAAACATAACTTTAGAAATTTCATAAATGATAATTAAACCTGTTTGTAAATATCTTTTTTTTATATCAACTAAATCACATCACTTGTGTCTCTATGTCTTTGTAATGTTTTTTAAATGGTTTTATATATTTTGTTACTTTTGATATTGTCAATAATTTCTTTTTAAAGTAATTTGGGTTGGTCGTATTATAAGGAAATTCTCTCCTTCTTGGCTGTTTCCCTCTCAATGTTTTTTTTCTTTCTTGTAAACTGATATGTTTTTAGTGTTATGTACACTTTGTTCTTCTTGTATTTTATCATATGTTCATTTTATGCAGAGAGAAAAATAAACTTGAATTGAATTGAATAATACCTGCTTTGTATAATCTTGAACAAAAGATTGCTTCAACTTAAGACGATTATTCCACTTCATTTTCTACGTGACCTCTTCATTGGCTTAGCAAAACAATGCACCTTTTCATTAAGGCTTAACCACGGAGATTAAATGGCTTTACTGAAATTATGGAATAGTTTACCAATTCACCTTCGATCATGTACTTCTGTTGAATCGTTTAACAGACATTTGAAAACATACTTATTTTTGCAGTAGTAAAATTGTAACATTGGAGAGCAATTTGTATAAAGCGCATAGAGCAATTCTAATTGATTATGCATTATGTAAGTACCAATTTATTTTTATTATTATTATATTATCAATATAATTACAATTGTTAGTGAATGGCACAATTTTTTTTGTAGGAGTAGTAGCTGTGAGCTGCAGTACATCTCAAGATAAAAGAGATACTTATTGTTTCTTTCTCTGAAGAAGAGAGTATTACAGAAAATAACCCTCCAAAAGGAAATGGGCAGAATTTTTTTTAAAGCAAAATATTTTGAAGGGCGTCTCATAAATAATTACCAGAATCAGTAAGTAAATATTGAGACACAAATAAAAAAGAAGATAATTAATCCTTGCCCATGTAATGTGCATACACGTGTTTTAAAGGAAGTATTAATTGATTTGTGTATTGTATTGTGTTGTATTTCAAAAGGACTGTAGAAAGAAATGAAATGCAAAAGCTCTTAAATGGCTCTTTTATAATATTCTTCAAAATTGACCCACATTTTGCATCGCCCCATTTCAGTCATTCTGTGGTCCGCGAATCATGCTGAACTTAAAGCAACACTAAATTACTGCAGACTACACCCTATTTGGGCCTGACCCTTTCAAATTTTACTTGGTGTACCAAAAATGTGGACCAGGATACATGTACATTCAAGGATATGTAGGCCTATATATTTTTGTCTCTGAAAACTACTTTATTCAATGTATCTTACATGTAATGTATAAGAGAACGGTGAAATGTTAATCAACAATAACAATGGACAGCAGATCCTCCACTCCCTGGGGAGTGTGCGCGGGAATGACTGATTGAATCCGATGACCGGGGTAAAAATATATCTGTAAAGCGCTTAGACACATCGTTCCGACGTATTAAGCACTATATAAAACCGGATTATCATTATTATACTGCCATACATTGTATAAATGTTAAAAAAGAACGAGTTCAGAAAAAAGTTCTGTATACATGTACAATTGTATACTAGAGTACCGAAGTGTGACGTCATCCACTTTTTGCATATCACCTTTTTTTATACCATATTGTGATAGATCGAGCATGATGAAGAACCCCTACAACCCAAACTTGGTGGGAATCGGTCCATGACCTCATGAATACATAGTTAGCCCCATTAAAGTCAATATATTATTGACCCCATTCCCAACATTTAGAACCAGGCCAATAATACACTGACTTCTATGGGGCTAAAATTATGTATTCATGAGGTCATATCTACATGTAAGGCCCCCATGGACTGATTCTCACCAACTTTTGGTAGTGGGGGTTTTCCATAATGCTCTACCAAAATATGGTATCAAAAACGCCGAAATGCTAAAAAAAAGTTTTTGTGACGTCATCACTTCGGTACTGTATAGAGGCTCAGGAAAAAGGCATGCTGCTACACCGCAAACTCTACATGTATGCATAAACTACATTTCTATCACAATGCAAACTGCATTCATCATCTACGCATGCTTTTATGAATTAAAGTTTAACAAGATGGGATTTTCTGTCTTTTGGCGAAACTCAAATGACATACGTCTCTTGTGTCTTTCTTTGAGCAGGCCACTCAAGGTGCGATAGACGGGGGACTTGGGGTCCATGCGGGATAAATCCCAGACTTCTTCTCTGGTTAGTTGATCAGTCCTGGGTGTTAGGTTGTTTTAAAGGTTAACACTTATTTGAACTACATGTATTACATGCTTGTGGGTTTAAAATAGCCTCCACCAAATTATTAAAACAGTAAATAGGCAATAGCATTCTATAAATAAAAATAGCATCACAGATAACAGTTTTTTTTCCATAACCAAATCAGGGTCTATTTCATAAAGACTCGATGAAAAATTTACATACCTATTGATCAGCCAATCAGATTAAAGGATATCAGTAGCTTTCAACTGTTTTTGTAAATTTATCATGTAACAAGTTTTATGAAATGGACCTCTCATATTGTTGTTTCATAAAGAAATTTGTAAACTGACGTTATTCAAATTAACTGGATTATGGCATATAAAAACTATTTTATTGTTTCACTGTCATCACACATTTTAGCACAAATTACATCATACACTTTCTTGTGAATTTGATTTGAATTTCAATTTTGCAAATTGTCAAAATATGAAAAACATGAATCACTTTCTTTTGCACCTTCTATTCCAGTCATTTGTTACATGAAGGTACTGCATAATGATTACACGCAGCTCTAAACTGCTCTATGAAACACCATGTAGGCCCGAATTCACAAAGGTGGTTTTGAATCCATGGTTTATGCAGATTACCTGTATAAATTACGCTTAATTTTATGCGTATCGGGCGTGTGTATAAAAAAAATTTCCAATGCTGATGCGCTCTTTTGTCACAGTGCGCCAAATTAACGCCTGTTACCAGGGTTACAGTGTAGATACACTATTTTATTCATGAGTTCACTGTTTGAAGAGTGGACTCATTAGTTCAAAACAGTGGGTTCATGAATAAAATAGCGTGGATAACCACGGCAACAGGCACCAATTTGTCGGACTGTGACAAAAGCGTGCATCAGCATTCAACATTTTTTAATATACATGGTAAAATAAGCGGGATTTATACAGGAAATCTGCATAAACCATGGACTCAACCGTGGGTTTTCAAAACCACCTTTGTGAATTCGGGCCATACAGAGGTTAATGTAGTTGTCACACAGGTCGTGTGGTCCAGTGGTTAGAGCATTGGACTCATAATCACAAGGTTGTGAGTTCGAATCCCCATTCTGCCATTGTCTCCACTTTTAAATTAAAAGGCCCAAGAGTAATATCTGTTGTCTATAACTTCAGCCACTATGACTGATTAACCTAGACATACTGTAACGTTTCCTAGGTAATTATACCAGAGCTCGTTTACCAGCAAAAAGCTGCCCTGCCGAGTTCCTACGGGAGTTACCAGAAACAGAAACTTTGTTCTACTAAGCTCATTTAAAGCCACCATTTAGATATCCCCAACTGCCCAGTTTATTTTTCACTATTGCTTTACATGTTAATTAAAGTTAATTAACACTGAACCCTCAACTGTTGGCTACACAAACAAGCCATACATGATGCAACATAATGATTCAGAAATACACATAAAACACATGCAAGCAATAAATGATTCTTTAGGTTGGTGTACTGTATATGTACATGTACCCTACGTGTTGTTCCAACAATTAAATGCATTTAAAACAAAATGTCAATGACCCCGTTCTCAGTACCGCCCTAAAACTAGTTTACTGGAAACTAGTTTAACGTGTAACCAGTTGGAAAACCACCTCGCGATGTAGTTTTCAAGATCGCTTTGCCTTGTTAAACTGGTTTTAGCGTACATAAGGACACAACCGTCCTTCTGGAAGCGATCTTCGCACATTTTGAGTGCGCTACTCCACACACTGTGTGTAGTATGTCTACGCTGCGGTTTCGAATTTTGCGCGAAACATGTCAGCCCCACTGAGAGCGTTCCAATAGCAACAAGGCCACTTTCAGCTGATCAAATGGGAATGCCAGCAAAGCGATCTTCCAAACTGGTTTCCTGAACCGGTTTCCAGTAAATTAGTTTTAGAAAGTATAATGAGAACGCTGTCAATGACCCATTCAATAGTAGTTTTACTTGGAATCAATGTTAGTAACCTATATCAAGCTCTCAGTTCACAATTAGTCTCAGTTTAGCTCGCTTGTACTGTACAGCAAAATTCACCAAAAGCTCAAAAATTGTTAGGTACTATTTTCAAAATTGCCCACGCTTAGCCTTCAAGAACACTTCCTAGAATTAGTGTACCGTACACTGTAGTTCCCATGGTAACATATGCCAAAAACCTTCCTTTACAGCAGAGTTAGTATCCTACAGCTCGTAACTCACAATTAGCCTGCCTATACTGCAAAATTCACTAGTCTCAACATGTTACTTGTTACTATTTTCAAAATTGCCTGCACTCAGCCTTTAAGAACACTTTCTATTCTACAGAAAATCACCCCTTTACGAAAATCACAAGGAGACTACATGAAAGTCTATGCTCACTTGCATTACTGTTGAAGCATCAAAGGCTTTTAAGCTGATTCTGCCGTAGAGAGGGTAAGATTTAGACACTTTTTACACTTAATTTTTTTTCTCTCCACATTACATGTATTTGTGTAAAATAACCGAAATGAGATAAAATTCATAAAGCAAAGAGACAGAACTATAAAGTACATTTACATGTACTATTCGTATTACTGGATATCGCTACAATTTTGTAGTGGTTCAAAATATCATGCACATGTATATTTACATGAGTCTCAACTCCCAGCAATCTGGTGAGTCGATTTGGTGTTATATTGGTTCCATCAAAATCACCATCATTATCATCATCATCATCATCATCATCATCATAATCATCACCATCATCACCAACAATGCCATCTTTGTTATGATTTTAGGAATACACTCTCTTAGTTAAGTGGGTTACATGTACATGTACAGGTAGCTTAAGCCTTTTACATACGGTAATGTGCATATCTGCAGGGCACTCTAGAAGGATTTCATGTATCATATCTTAATCATAATTCATAAATGATACATATATTCTTAAAATTAGATAATCTTCTTTCATTTGATGCAACTAACGAATGATATGACTACTTCATATGAGTGGGTAAAACTATATTTAACTGAAGTTGCCGTTTGATGGTGTACCTAAATTTCAAAGGAAATATTAACAATTCTAGAAAGTTCATTTTTTATAATTTAAGATAACACCTAATTCCGGAAAATGATTTAACATTGATTAAATTAGGGATTCTATTTCAACAAATTAGTTTTTACTAAATTCCTGCTATCAAATCAAACATAAATGTAGTTAATAAAGATGGAGATGCTTGGCTGTTTGTCAACAAACACAAGTAGAAAACAAAATCGCAATTCTACATGTTGTCAAAAACATGACACATTTTTTTTTTTAATCATGGAAAAACAAGATTTATTCCATTCCAATACATCTTACTTTGTCATTCTGTGGTTATTTATCTTGATTGAGGTGTCGAATTAATTGACAGAAAATTAAATTTCAGGATTGACTTTTGTGTTTTTATTTTGTCTTTGAAATTCATATACCACTTGCCCAGTGAATTATTACAAGTTATTACCTCTTGTTTTTACTTATTTTTGCATGAAATGGGAAGATTGTAACTGTCTTGCATCAAATGAAAGGGAGAATCTAAGCTTAACAAAAATTTGCAATATTGATCACTATTGTCATGAAGCTATGGTAAAAAATCAATAATTCTCGGTTTCTTTTTTCTTTAAGCTAATAGCACTCTAGACAGGTATGATTAAAATTACAACTTTATACGCATATATAAAGCTATAATTCATTTTCTACAACTGGATGAAATTATATGAAATATGGATATGAGTATTTTTTTTTTCATTACACATCAGGAAACCTCTGATGTAGTCTGAGTAGTGTAGTCAGGTTCAGCTAACAAGATTTGTTATCTATTACAGAGGTGCAAATCATATCTATTCATGTTAATTTTGTTCAGGACTTGGGGATGACCAATTCATTTATCCCACTCTGATGAATGAGATATTCTTGCACAGATATACTCTTGAGCCACACGAATAGCTGAACCTGACTACACATACTATTTAATACAAAACTTGGATTGCAAGGTTTTCTAATGAGTGCTGAAAAAAGGGCTCCTATCTCTGTGTTCAATGGACCATATCGCATAAAATCAATTATACGATTATAAAACTATAAGATTTGGTAATTTTCAAATTATCCTCAACTAGAATGCCATTAACATTTTTTTGTGGGACATGCTGTATTCTAATTAGTACATTTTAGTAATTTGTTATTATTGGTGCAGCACAGCTTCAATTAATTGGTCAATTCTCATAATTAGTATAGATTATCTCATGCGAGTTTGAATTCTTTGAGCGTTGAAAGATTAAAATAGGATACTGGAATCCTGTAAGCTCCACCACCCACAGTATTTTTAAAGGATTTATTAAAATTTTAAATGATGAATACATTTTTGGCAGAAGAGGGGATTAAAAGGGACAGAGGGGATAAACAGGGGCAAAGCCAGAGACTCTGCTATCAAATGACTCCATTTGTGGCAGCAGGAACTTCCTCAACACAAAAATATTACACCGCAAATTTGTTCATGCTATGTTTGCTTTAGTTTGTTTCCATTAGTATTACATGTACACAAAAAATGTCTATGTACAGTGTAAGTTTTTATCATTTTCTTATATATAATATATATTTGTATAAATAAACAAAAGAATGGTGCAGAATTGACACAAACATCATGTTATCAAAATGATAAATTTTGGTACTGGTGTTAATGAGAGCGGGAATCTGCCTAACCCAGCTTTCAACATGGAACATGGATATTGTTAGCATGAACATCTAGTGAGGGCAGTCCCACCTCCAACTTAATAAGGTGTTGACTGGTGTAAATGCTCAGCCCAACACCAACACCAGGCATATAGTCTCGTCTGCAGGCTCGATCATGATGCAAGAGTCACAAAATCTGCACGGTGGTTAGAGGAACTAGTAGAGCTAAAATGATGGAAGTGAGGTATCAAGAGAGATTCCTGTTTGCCTACCTTAGTGGGTGACTTTGTGGATCTGGTGCACTGCTGATGGCGTCTCTACTGACGGTGCCTCTGCTACTTCCTGCACTCACTAGGTCAGGCCTTTGGACCACAGGAGCTGGACCGGACACCACGGACAGATTGATCATTGCACCTGAATGGAGCGTGAGAGGAGGATTTTCTTTTAAAAAAAGCAGGGTAAGGGATGTAATCTGTGGGCCCTCAATTTTGACAACGTTCAAATGAACCTTTACATTCATTTATTTTTATTTAGAACAGTAGCGTAAGTCCTTGCATCACACCTATTGTTCAGGAGGGATGGAACAATAGATCTTGTTCAGGGGGTATGGAACAATAGATCATTCCCCCCGAACAATAGGTGTGACGCAAGGATTTACGCCTGTGATTGAGAATATCATAGGATGCAGAAAGAAGACCACAGGATTTTTTTTAGGGGGGGGGCTGGGGGGAGACTGATTCTTTGAATGGACAGTCTGTAGAATTTGTTAAGGCCAAAAAAACACAAAAAAAACGGGCATACACTGCTAAAAAAAGACTATAAACAATTGGCAAACTGTACAGTATATCAGGGCCACATACTTAGGGTGAATAGCAGGTAGAATCCACTGTCGTTATTATGAATGGGTACCCGGCAGGATTAATTCCTTGAATGCATGAGCGCTGAAAGGCAGCTCGAGCTAAAGCCGGGGTAATAATAATGATAACATCGCGCCTCGGAATATAATATTTTTAGATAGATGGCGCTATATAAATGTCTATTATGATTATTATTATTATTATTATCCTTCAGCCCCGTAGTCAGGGTTTCCAATTCGAGGGTTCGATCCCTTCTCTTTCCTTTATTTTCTCTCCTATTTTCTCTTGTTCTTGACAAGGGGGATCGAACCCCCAACCCCCCCCCCCCCTCTCCTGGTTACTGGCTTGTCCCTAATCATTTTCACTTCAACAATTTTCCTATGCTGTAGACAAATAAAAACAAAAATTTGCTTTCATATTAATAGTGTAACAAGCAAAGATGGTATGGTGGGGACTGTTGGGAGCCAAACTTCACGGTCCTATTTCATTAAAGGCTATAAATATGGATATGGAAACTAAAATTTATTAACTGCTGAGCCCTGTTTATCATGGTGGTTTCCGTTGCTGCAGTATCAACTTTAAAGCAACAGGGGCAAGAACGGTCAAGGTTGGTCAGTCAAACTTCATTGACCGACTCTAACCGTTGCTACGACTGTAGGAGATATTCACCTGATGAAGTATTGGCACCTGTGGGTCCTACTTTAAGGTTTGGGAAGTTATTGTTGGTAGTATATAAGCCTGGAGGAGGTGTAGTGGAATTGAGGTTGCTCCCACCCCCACCTCTTGTGTTCAACCGTACTTGCACAGTCCCTGTCAAAGAGAAATGCCAGTTGTGGTCACGATTTCAAAATGAGTTTGAACAGAATCCAATAAAATGACCACCCAAATGTTTGTATGTATAATATATAAATGTAAATATACTATAAACAAATGCATGTCAAATGGCTCTCAAAGGAAATTTGAGATCGCTGAGAAATAAGCAAAATAAACAATGAATTCCATTAAATTGGGTACTTTTCCAAGCAATATTTATACACTGTCCCACATATGCTTTTCTGTGTTAGTGATCATAAGTGTTATCATTTTTCAGCTAAGATTTCATGATTTCTCAAAGATAAGTTTATGTCAATGTTCCAGATCTAGATCTATGATTATGGGGTGACAATTAACCTTGATTTGAAAGACTTCCTCATGAAATAATTGTTTGATGAGACTATATTCTTTTGCCTTTAAGTGAATTGAAATAGGAGCATTAGGTTGCAACTTATCTGGGACCCGTTGCAGAAAGAGTTGCAATCAATCGCAACTCTAAAAATCATGCGCAAGTCCCAAATGCGCATTGTTGATTGGTCGAAAATCAAATTGCGCATGATTTTTTTGAGTTGCGATTGATTGCAACTCTTTCTGCAACGGGCCCCTGATCAGATAATCCAGTATTTCATGAGATTACCAGTAGGTTATTTTTTTCATATCATTCCAAAACTGTACGATCGTAGATTATCAAAGAGGGCATTGTAAAGAGTGAACACCACGTAATCTGCACTGTTTTTAAATATTTTGAGGATGTCACTATGATTTAAGTATTTAATGAAATAATGAAATTATAATGAACAACCATAGCCTATGTTTTTCGTTTATAAAAAATGCCTGTAGGATTTCAAGCAGAACAATTGATTATATCTATGAGTTAATACATGTAGCTAGGACAAGCTGAATTCAAAACAATTTCTTCCTGCAGATGTTTTATAATAAGTATTTTAAAACTAAAGCTACCAAAAGTGACAAGTACAGTAATTT
Organism: Lytechinus pictus; assembly: GCF_037042905.1. Lineage (NCBI taxonomy): Eukaryota > Metazoa > Echinodermata > Echinoidea > Temnopleuroida > Toxopneustidae > Lytechinus > Lytechinus pictus. The sequence continues at coordinate 7,476,655 of NC_087249.1, read as the reverse complement.
TTTCCAACCATATATAAGCATCAAGAAAGAATTAAAGAAAGTACAAAACATGAACACTTCTTTCTATATTTTGGCCAATAAAAGTTGAATCACTTATCCAAACTATAATTGAAGACAAAGTCCTGAGCCCCGTAGCATAAAAGTTAATATCATGGTAATTTTGCCATCCAATGGTAACTACCATAGTAAAAACACTCAACAGCCTATCAGAATCAAGGATTTCATGAAAATTACTATATGGCATAGTTACTATAATAGTAACTTTTATGCAACAGGCCCCTGTTCTTAAAGGGGAATCCAACCCAAATAAAAACTTGTTTTTATAAGAAAGAGAAAATCAGACAAGTTGATAGGTGAAAGTTTGAACAATATTGGACAAACAACAAGAAAGTTATGAATTTTTAAAAGTTGTAAATATTGGTAATCACTATACCCATGGAGACTTCAAATTGGCCGCATATGGGATGTCATAGTGATGTAAGGCAAGGACTACTTTTCTATGTACTCCAATATATATTATGGCTAAAATGTCATTTTTCCCAAAAGTTTTATTTCAAATTATATTTTTCTTTCATGAGGACATAAAACAATATACTACCTGGGTTATATTTAGATTACTGCCCCAGGGGAATGGGTACCTAGGAGAAAACCACAAATCCCTGAGAATAAAGTACATGGCCTATGGGAAAGTTGTCCTTGCCCCTTGTCATAATTTACTTACCCAGTTGCCAATTTGAAATCTACATACTATTAGTGATCTCAATTTTAAAGCAGCCATAACTTTCTTATTGCTTGTCCGATTTCTTTCAAACTTTCACCATTCTGTTTAATTTATTTTTCTCCTTCCCAACACAACATTTTATGGCCAAGGCTGGATTCCCCTTTAATATCATAAAATTTTGCCTACCAGTTTCTCGTCTTTGTCCAGTATTTGCACTGAGTATCCTTCTTGCGTATCCTCCGTCCATTATTCTCCAATCTCCCTGCCCCAAGGCAGCGGCTGCAGCCGCTGTAGAGTTCATATTACCATGTCTCCCACGCAAACTCTCATTGTCCATGAGTGAAAGATTCTGAAAGTCCTGTTCAGCAATCACCAAGTTGTTGCCCGTGTGCTGGGAGCCCTTGCGAGACGGGAAACGCTGCCGCTGACCGGCGAGGTTGGGGGCCACGCCAGCGCCGTTGATCATTCCTGCCTGGTCCGCATGCTGGCTTAACGTGCGAACATTGCGGCCAGCTGACGAGGTGGGCCAAGGCATTCCTCCTGGAGGTTGGGGCTGGGTCTTGGCCATTTGGACGTTATGGTTCACAGTCTGTGTCTGCAGGGGTGATATGGTGTTCCTGTTATTTATAATGGACCTTATGGCATGATTACAATCATTTCATAGTTTTTAATTTCATCATATGAACTCAGCATACAGACCTTTCTATTTTGTGTTGTTTCTATAAAGCAGTAACACTATTTTTGTATCAAAAGCATCTTCATGTGCTAACAATTTAATGTAATGATTTGTTAGTGTAGGAATAGGCAAAACAAGGTTTAAAAAAAAAGAAATATCATATCAATAAAGTGTAATGCCATCTTTAGAATATTATTTTGTTCTCATCTGGAAGGACATTACGTCATCTTCATCATATATCATCTTGGATGAAATGAAACACAATATGTATTAAAAAAAAATCAGAATCTGAATAACTTATCTGAAAATTGTTAATAATAAAACTTGATTATTTTTTCAAACAGGAAAAAGAAGTTAGAGCAACTCGGTATTAGCAGTTAGGATGAATAAAAAAGAAAAAGTATCTCAAAATGTATGATAATTAGTGTTTTAGGAAGTACATCATATTTTGGGGGTACATCAAATTCAAAATGCACCATGGAAATTAATCAATGGCTTTGGAAAATAATAATTGAAAAACCAATGATCATAAAAGACTGAATGAAAGTATTCACTTGGAAATCATTAAAAAATAAACTCTTATACAACAACAAAGATTGAGGGTGTCAATTTCAGTGGATCTTAATTTCAACATGTAATTAAGTTATGTAATAGGGGTAAGGAAAGAGCTTGTGCAGGATGGGGTGCTTTGTGGGAGTTGTTCTCATCACGCAATATATCTCAATTATTAATTATTGCCATCGTTTTACAAATAAACAATGCCACTCACTCAACAGAGGCATTATGAGACAAACATTTTGTGTGGGGCAGACATGGCGTGTCTGGCAAAAAAATTTGACATTTTTCTGACAAAAATCCAATCTTGTGATAGATTTTGACAAACAGTAATATTCGGAAAATAATATACTTCTCCCTTCTCTTTAAACCTTTTCTTTCATTTTCTCATTTTTTAGCCCCCCATCGGTACGCCACTGTCACTCAAAACCATGGGGAGGGATAGGGTTAGGGAAATAAAGGGTTAAGGTATTGCAAAGTGCTGGTTTTCTCAGGATCACCGCAGGGTGGGAGTGCAGGATCTGTGCAAAACGTGCCAAATTGCTCAAAAAACCACTGCATTTTTGTGCAGACTGGGCTATTATTATATCCAAAAACACCATCACCTTTTCACTGAATGGTTGTACGTTCGGTATACACCATGCAGGGTCGGTGTGTCCCATCAGCTGGGACAGAGAATTACTGTAACTCAGACCCTGGCTCGAAAAATTCCTTGAGGATGCAGAGTACTACAAGATCGGAAAAATAGAGAGTGAGAAAGGATGTAAAAGAGAGGAAAAGCGTAGAAATACATGTCCCACCACATTTTTTATCGCATCACCAATGGAAACCTGTGCATGCAGTTATAATTTCACCAGGTGACAGAACAAAAAACAAAAAACAAAAATTACAAATGCCTGTTGAAAAGGGATGAAATCTGTGGGATGAGGTTAATTCTTTTCCATCTTTATTTCAACAGGTACATGTAAACTGTAACGTTCTATAAATAACATGCACAATATTCAAATATGAACCTGAACAAAAAGGGAAAATGAGCTAGAGCTGAATAAAAAGAAAAAAAAACCATCTTTCAGTGAATTCTGAAGTCTCCAATGACATCAGGATCCACATCAAGGAGACCATCCATTCTCTCTTGCAATTATCTGAGGATGAACTAGGAACAAGAACTATTTGTTAGTTTTAACGTTGCAAATGTAATCAAACATTGAAGAATCAACGCTGAACAAGAACTCTGAACATGAACCCTTGTTCTCTACCTCCGTATCATCATTCTTGGAGCTGATCTGTTCTTTAGGCACTACCCTTCTGGCCAATCTCTGTGCTTGGATTCTACAAGCTCCAGGATCCTCTTTCAGACCTGTTGTACTCAAGGAATTCTCCCACTTATAAATGACTTTTGTGGGTTTTCTCACTGATGTAACTTTCTCAAGAATTCTATGAACTCCATGTTCTTTTTCTCCCACATCGACTTCTGCTGTAGCATCTTCAGACAGATGCAAACTACTTTCTAAAGAATTTCTTGATGTGACATCAGGGAGACCTCTATTCATTCCAAGTTTCTGTTCCAGATCTGCTGGTCTCTTGGAAACTTCTTCCTGCAGGGATATTCCCTCTGAATCATTTCCTGCTGATGCAATATCACTTAGTGATTCCACAAGTAAGTCCGTTCCTGAGACAGATTTCAAAGAGCTCAACGATGTCTTTGAAGAAACATCTGGTAGGTGTGGACAGTCTTCCATGGAAAGGCCACTCCTGTTGTTGTTCTGATTCTTCTTGGTAGCAGGGTTGCTCAGGCTTAGAAGAGGAATAGCACTTGTTTTCTTCTGCACTAATCCACTGGATGAGCTTGTTTGCTGATCCTCCAGCTCAGGCTTTTTGGCGTGTCTGGCTGCTATCTTCTTTTGACAGACATTCAAGAACTGGAGACTAAGTATGGGTGTCATGAGCTCCCTGGTGCCCCCTCTCTGTCTGGTATCAGGGACCCACTGTTGCAAAGCTTCAACAGTCAATACACCATTCATCGCATCCTTTGGATTCTTGTCTTCGTCCCACACCACCCTTGCCCTCCCGTCGCTCAGCCTGGGACGGGACATCGAGTTTGGCCTCTGGGATGCCCTGTCCATTCGATAGACACAGTGCATTTCTGACAACGACTGATGACTGCTGTTGTTGTTCTGCTGCTTGTCCTTTCCCCCACTCTCCTTAGATCCATCCTTCAATCTTCCTCCTTCGGTCACGCGCCTAGAGAGATCACTCCCAGAAGCAAGCGACCGAGGGTCCTGACTCCTCGCCCGATTGGCGCCTTGACCACTAAGGGTTGGATCACTCACTGTTTCTATCTTGGACACATGCATTTCTGTTGGGTAGTAGGAGTGATTGTGCATATTGTATGAGAATACTTCTGAAATATAACTAGCAGGTGTCCGCCTGTCGGAGCGAAGGGAGGGTCTTGTTGTTGGTTCAGTATTGTTGCTTTTGCTGTTAGACCTTCTGTTATGATTAGAAGGCTGATTCAGCAGTTTGTGGTAAGGAGGGTTGTCTAGATGGAGGTATGAATTCATACGCCTTTCAAGGACACTGTTGCAGTAGGGCGCAGATGAAGCAAGAGCTAATCTGTGGTATTCCTGCTTTTGCCATTACAATGCATATAAGAAAATCAAAAATCACAGTTAGATTATGTAATAAGCGGTGAGCACTGGAAACGGCACACTACAGTGTAGCTTAGCCGGGGAAATACATGTATACATGTAGGAACGCCTTGAGCACCACAAGATGGATACGTGCACTATAAAAACCCTAAATTATTTATTGATCGATTTATTCAGTAATAATAGTTGGTTCTTATTTTGGTGACAAGAATGCTAACTGTGACCCACCACCACCAAACAACCAATCAGCCATGAATTTGACTTTTTCTTATTTTTTCAACTGTGATTGAAAGAGCAGATTCTTCGCATGAAAATTAGATGGAACTTCCATAACTTAGTGAAGAAAGATACTTTGAAATAACACTAATAACAATGTGACAAAGACATACAAGGTACTTTAAAAAGTGAGCGCAAAAGAGCGAGATCAGACCTAGGTTTAATGTCCAGAGCATGAAAGGGTTTGACATTGATTTGATTGATTAGACATACATGTAAGATGAATGGATTTGCTTTAATTTGAAAAATCATTTGAATACATATAATCCTTTCATTCTCTTAAGTCTGTTAAATGTATAGTCAGATTTTTTCAAAGCTATGTAAATCAATATGGCTTTAGATTTTGTGAGTTTCTGGCTTATTATAAAATTTGACACATGATTGACTGATATGTTGCTTTTCAAAGAAAAACAAACACCGTAATTCCTTTTTTTATCCCAACTCTATTTGGTAATTGACACAAGAGCTGTCTTTGCAACTTATTGGCTGTATTGTGGTGAGGTCACCTTTGGAGTTTAAAAAGGAAACCTGACACAAAGAAGGACAGATGAATGATTAAATTGGCAAAAATAGTACCACAGAAACAACAATTACACATACGTATATTGCAAATTAGGTATAACAGATTCACCATAAGTTCATACAGTAAATGTTATCATATTTAGGCAATGTTTAGTAAAAAGATATGCCATATTCTTGTTATTTTTTTTTTCTCTCTCAACTGATTTCATCTGCAACTGTACCTGCGGAGAAATATCCAGTGGCGGATCTAACCAGGTTGAACACAATATCATATTAGGGGCCTTATTCTTTTTGAACAGTCGGCCTCTAAAACTATTGTCGAATCCGGCTAGATCTGCGCCTGGAAATATCAGCATACATGTATATGTTATTCACTTATTGTTTTTTTCTTTCTTTCATCTTACAAGCAAGTACAATCACATAATTAAAAAAAAATAACCGTATCAATTTCAAACGGAGTCCAAAGTGAAAGTCTGGAATTTACAATCACATCAATTGTGCTACCTAAGTGGTGCATACAAGATTTTGCAGTATTTTCGGTGAAAAAAATCCCTTGCCAAACTAAAAAACTGATCACACTTTTTGTGAAAACTCAAACTTCAAACTAGATGACTGATTTTTTTTAAGCAAAAAGAGAAAGATTTTATTCAGCTAGACAGTGTACATTACATTCATCGGAATCTGGTGAATGTAACAGCAAGCTCATAGAAACGGAGATAAGGCAAATTCTTCCTTTCCCTCCTTTGCTTTGATTTGATCACGATTCTGACTATTAATGAATCATGTTCACATGAGCTCATTATGTTTCTATTGTCAGTGCAGTACTTGAAACCACCAATAAGACATTAAAACGAAATGACTTTCAAGAATGGAATTTTAACTTTAATCAATTATATCAGTTTCTACTGTTTTCAGCACATTGGCAGCAAGAAATCTATTAATGGAAGTAAAATGTAAATCTATGTTGCCAATTTGAAGGACATCATCAAATTCTAGGTATTGCAGCATTTGTATTTATGACCAGCCACCCCAAAACCAAAAATCAGTCGCTAGTGAAGGTTCTCCGTAAAGAGCTTAAACAATAATTTGGTCTTAAAAAGCAAGAATCGTAAACTTAACTCATACGAAAGTACAGAAACTCTTTCTTATTCATACTGTCAAAATTTGAAGTTGTACAGGTCAATGAAAGACAAGACACAGGATGTTTTTTTTACATCATATTTTTCAGGACAACTTGGAAGTTTCATAGAGATTGCACAGTGTGCACACCTCATGTCTGAGTGAACCTAGAACTTTAAACATTGTTTCCTTCTTTCTCTCTGAACCTGTCTAAAAATTCTTCTACTTTCAATCAAGTACTTGTGTGGGTGATTTTTTTATCAATGTTGACAAGTTTTACACCATTTTAAAGCTCAAGAATGCGCTTTCTCAAGCTCACTAAAAAAAAATCTCAAAATTAATTTAGGGTGACTTATTGGTTTTAGGGTGGCAGGTTGCATAAGTATTTTCTGAATATCAGACTTTATGATGTATGTGCTTTATATCTAATGCCAATAAAACAAATTTCCTACATATATACCAATAAATGAATGAATGAATGACAGAATGACAGAATAGATAAATATGTACTTACGTTGGGTTGCCTATCTGCGTTTTTCATAACACCTACTGTGCCAGGGGTACAGTGCAGCAGGCGGTAGACATGCTCTACCACACCCAACCCTCGAACCAGGTTGTCTCTTTGGAGAAGAGCACTGATCCTCTCCAGCTCCTCTTCTTCCACGATATCAAGAGGCTTGGTGAGGTCGATGGTCTCGTAGTCGTAGCAATTCTGTGAGGGGAAAAAATATATAAAAAATCCATATTTTAGAAAATCTGAGAACAGAAATATTCAGAAAATTCATTTTATTGCCCGTGTTCCAGCAAGCACTGTGCAGCATCAGATCGCCAAGGCTCTATGTGTTGAATGGCAAATGGTGGCAGCAACTTCCATCTTTTTTGCGTCTTTTGGTCTGGCGTGTCCGGGGTTTGAACTTTCGACCACCCGGTTGTGAGACGGTTCCTCCACCAACCGAGCCGACACACCGGTATAAAGGCAAAGAACCAAAGAGCTTATCATGTTCGATTGAATACATTGATACCAAAGGGTGGGGTCTAGTCTGCTGTGCGAACCGTTCACTCAAGTTAAGGATCAGAATGTGAAGCCTATAATGCCTTTTGTACTCAGGAATTGAATTGTACCAGCAAGTTTTAAGTGTGCTAGTCTTTGTGTGGAGACCCACTTGTTGATCAAAGTTTCAATCAGGGTCTGTGCCTGCAGACCAGGAGGAGTTGGGCACATTTAGCATTTGACAAATCAACAATGGGATGGCAGAGTGAATGTTGAAATTTAGACTGGTAAAAAAAATTAACACAAGAAGAGAGATTTGGTGGGGGTAACTTTACAATGCATAGCTTTCACCAAAAGTGACATGCATTTCATTTGAACATGATTTGTTGGAAAATGTAAAAAAAATGATAATTTGAGCATAAAACTCTTTAAAAAAGTCAAGTTCACAGTTTGTTGAATACATCCCTTGAATATGAATGCATGCACACAGTGAACTTGTTAACTGATCAGTACTACCAATGTGCATGAAAGTACCATGAGCACATTATAACCGATGCGGAGATTGTCTACGATGCTAGCAACTGAAGTCCTAATCTATCCACAATTCAGTAAATATGAATAATCTAGGCAATTTAAATCTACTTGTTAAAAATAGTATGCAAAGTTCTCACTTCAGTAAAAAAAAAAAACGAATAGAAAGAAGTATCTTACATCAGAATGTGAGCGTGAATAGTGTTTCTTGCCCAAAGCTACACGAGGAACGGTTGGCCTGCCTCTCCGCCTGGTCCTGCCATCGCCGTTTGGACTCTCTGGTCTGAGTCCTCCTGAGTCCTTCCTCTCACTGGGTTTCTTCTTCAACATCATCTCTAGCTTCTCCTGCTTGGCACGGATCTCTTCCCTTTGTTGCCTAGGTGATGTAAACAAACCCACATACTGTTCTAAAGTTTGGCAAAAAATTTGTCCATCAAAAGTATGCTAGTAAAAGTAGCACGACAGCTCTTGTGACATGTCCTCCTGTTTAAATATCTCAGAGGGCATAGGATTAGAACACATTTCTAAAAGGTGACACAACATTTTCTCCTGCGATATTTGCTCCCGTCTTAATATCTCAGAGTGTATAGGGTTAAAATTAGGATTGTAATAGAGTTTTTGATTGAGAATAATGTAAAGATAATGATGAGGGTTTCTTTAATTTTGGAGGTTAATAGATTTTATGTTGGGCTTAATTTGCAGATATTCGATTGGAGCAATTGTCGCCAGAGCAAATGTCACAGAACCTACTACAATGCCTTATGGGAAAATCAGTATGTTTTGTCCTATTGTTGTGGACCAGTGAGCAAGATGGCTAAAAATGAATTACTTGGAATTAATCAACCATCCTAAAAGGACCTTGGATTGACCTCAACGCCAAATATCATCTAGCGTCAATCCTATGTTTTCAGATTCTGCCTGCTACATGGCGTAACTTTCAATATCAACATCTCGAAAGCCACCTATCATTCTGCATATCAAAATGTATCTTTAGTGCATATTAAAAATATCACAATCTGCCCTCCTTGCTCATAGGTCATTTTGAGCAAATCAATAACAGCGCATTTCCCAGGATGCACTTCAGGGCCTCGTCTTTCAAAGAGTTATGATTGATCCCCTCAACCTCAAGTATATGGAAATCCATCAATGTCATCATTTTTTTTTCTTTATCAAATTTGCACAATGTCCTTTGAAAACAAAGAGAAGCATACTGAATTGTCAAGAAAACAGTGAATGTAGGAATATACATCATATCTAGAAAATATTTTGAGCAAACATGTATTTTAGATGTTGACGTTGGCGGCTGTCCATAGTTGTGGTTGATTGGATAAATCACTATTCTTTGTAAGAAGGGCCCCAGAAATGCAACAGGGACTCAGTTTTAAGGGGAGCGAGAGCGATCACTTGCTACTGCTCGCCTTAATCCATTTCAGGTAGAGTGATTTATTACTCCCCTCTGCGATTTGGATTTTTTTGTGACATAAAATGAAAAATGCTGAAATGCAGAAAAACTAGTAAGCAAGCAACATAATAATGTTTGTACATTTTACTTCCATGTATAATCTCTATTCTGGCATCACTCAACCTGAATGTAAAATGATTAATGATCAAACTGTAAGAGCCAACCTTGAAAACCTCATTCTCAGTCAAGGTTTTATAAATAACACACATTTAAAATGAGATAAATATTGCATATATTCAGGGCATCTGACACTTTGTCTCCCTTGGTTGTGGGTTGTAACTTAGTGTACATTCCTCCATCTTTTTTTATTTTAATATCACCTTTATTATAAATAAAACAAAGGGAAGTTACAAACAATGAAAATAAGTCTAGGTTACTTGTTTTTTCGGACGAGGTACAGGACTAATAAAAGAATTACAGATACACAAAAAAGCTCCCTTTATATGTCAAACATGAGCTTTTTGCAGGGCTCCCCTAGCACTCCCCTTAAAAGTTTTAGGAGAGCTTTTCATTGCTCCCCTCATGATCATTCAACCGAGTCCCTGATGCACTATCCATAGCAAACCCCCGTGAGGGTGTGAGTTGATCTCACCTTGCACACTCCCCTCTTGCTTTGGACGCAGCGGTTTCTTGAAAGAGGGAGCCACTGTGCTGGAAGTACTTCTCATACTTGTCCGAGTCGTCCATGGGGTATATCCTGGTAAAGCCCCCTATATGATTCTCTTCATACTTGAGCTGGACCTCTGCGGCTTTCTCATACGTGTCCTCGTATTCCTCTTTCCTGTAATGTGAAACAAAGGGATAAAGCGTATATACCGATTCAGAATGATTGTCTTTAAACGTCAAGTCCACCTCAGAAAGATGTTGATTTGAATCAATAAAGAAAAATCAGACAAGCATAATGCTGAAAATTGTAAAATAAGAAAGTTATGACATTTTAAAGTTTCGCTTATTTTTCACAAAATAGTTACATGCACAATTTAGTCACATGCAAATGAGCAAATCGATGATGTCCCTCACTCACTATTTCTTTTGTTTTTTATTGTTTGAATACAATACAATATTTCAATTTTTACAGATTTGGCAATAAGGACCAACTTGACTGAATCATAAAATGTTAAACAATGATAATTCCACATGTTCAGGGAGTAATAAAACTTTTTCTCACAAGACAATGAGGAGAAAATTTGAATATTTTATATAATAAAATACAAAAGAAATAGTGAGTGAGTGATGTCATCAGTTCCCTCATTTGCATACCGACCGGGATGTGCTATTTTGTGAAATTAAGCGAAACTTAAAAATATCATAACTTTCTTATTTCACATCCGATTTTGATGAAATTTTCAGTGTTATGCTTGTTTGATTTTCCTCTTTTTATTCAAATCATCTTTTTCTTGGGGTGGACTTGTCCTTTAAAAGTTTTATTATGCACTTTCAAAGATCATATCTTAAGCCATAACTATGCTTTGTTTGAAAGCAGATTATAAAAAGTACAATTTCATGGATTTTTCCTGATTACCAGCTGAGTGTTTGCTTGAAATTACTGAAATTCACAAGCCTCGAAAATGTTCACTCATCACTGGTTTTAATTCTATGATGTCATTGTATATATATGGATGAACTTCTTATCATAACAACAATAATTGTACTTGCTTAATACAATAATAGTGCTTAAAAGTAAAACATAGTAGTTGCAGCAAACAATTATTTCATGAGAAAGTCTTTAGAATCAAGGTCAATCGTCACCGTATTATCATACATGTATATCTCGATCTGGTACATTAATGTAAAGTTATCTTTGTGAAATCATGAAATCTTGGCTCAAAACCGATAATTCTGACGATCACTAACCCAGAAAAGCATATGTGGGACAGTGTATTAATATTGCTCAGAAAGTACCCGACATTTGATGGAATTCTGAGCTTATTTTGCCCGTTTCTCAGCAAATATTTTTTAATGCATACATACAAACACTTTGGTGGTAATTTTATTGGAATCTGTTCGAACTCATTTAGAGATCATTACCACAACTGGTATTTATCTTTAAAGGTACGTACCTAAATTCTTTTGGCTTGGATCGTGCCAGGAGCCTCTCTTTTATCTTTTTCCTCTCTTCCTCCATACACTTCTTCTTATCATACGGAGTCAGGT